>NC_056735.1:334139797-334242297 GCF_019279795.1 Protopterus annectens
TCTTCAGTAAAGTGCAGAATTCTTCCAATGTCGGAGGTGTATTTGAATTCCACCTTCTGGTTACGCATTCCTTAGATATAGCAAGTATTGTCTATAACAAATACATATTTGTCTTATTCAGGTAGGGACCTTCATTTATATTTAGTATAATCAATGCTTTAGTTAAGGTAAAGGATTCATTAAATAAAGTTTGTAAAAATGATTGATTTCATTCCAATATGATTTAATTTTATTACATTCATAAAAAATATGAATCCAATCTGCTTTATTTGACTTTTCACACCTCCAGCAAAAACCATTTGTAGTAGTACTGATCAAACCATTTGTAGTAGTACTGATCAAAACATTTGTAGTAGTACTGATCAAACCATTTGTAGTAGCACTGATCAAACCATTTGTAGTAGTACTGATCAAACCATTTGTAGTAGTACTGATCAAACCATTTGTAGTAGTACTGATCTTTTTAATTCTATCTGGTATTAAAAATGCTCTATGTAAGTATTTCCAGTTAAATATTTTCCAGTACTGCGTGTTAGATGTGTAATTAACTGATAGTAAGATGTTAGTTTTAATTTCTTCTGTCAACTGCAATGACTGACCTTTTGTTAAGAACTGCCAGTATGATGGTTTGGGAATTGTTTTATATGTTATTAACTCTTTATATAAATTTGGAATGGAATTTTTTCTTTTCACAACTGTTATATATAAATTCATACAGAAAACTTATTAGATTTGGAAGTTCTTTAAATGAGGAATTATTAATTAATCTGCATAAATCTTGAGTGTACATTAGAATGCTTTGTAAGGCTAACCAGTCCTGTGTTGGAATATTGTAAGCAGTTTTTATCATATGTATATCTAAAACATGTAATTTATTTACACATTGAAACCACCATAAGAATCCATTTTGTTCCCAGGAGGTTATTGTTTCCCTATATATTTTGTGAGGAAAGTTCTTAGTGATGGTAAATGGGGTTAAATGATCAAATCAAAGTTTTAAATCTATGTTTGCAATGATAAGTTTCCTAAAGGAATTGATGTAATGATTAATCAGTGTTGTTTTAGAAGGTTTTGTTATATTATATTGTATACTTATGCATAGTATGTACCAGGGATTGTTTGATTTGTCTAATATTAAAAATTTTTTAACAGGTTAAATTCATTTGTTAATATAGCTGTTGTTAATTCTTTCCAGTTGGCAAAATAAGTTGGGTTTATCCAGTCTATTATAGGTTTAAGCACAGATGCTTTTATATATGTTTCTATTTCTGGGAAGTTCAATCCTCCTTGTTTCCAGGGTCTAATGTGATGAGTTAGAGATACTCTATTCTTTTTGGGATACCATAAAAATGTTATTAAACATGAGTTTATTTCTTTAAGAATGCATCTTTCAGGAATTAACTGTATTGCTAATGCTACATATAGTATTTTTGGCACTAAGACCATTTTTATTAATTGCAATCTGTCTTCAAAAGTTAATATAATTTTGTTCCACTTTTCTATGTATATTTTTATTGTTTCAATAATGTTTTTTTTTAATTTATTAATATTCTTTCGTTTATATTTTTGCATAACACTATTCCTAAATAATTTAGCGTAAGTTCTTGTTTTCCTATGACGGATTTATCTGTAACATGTAGTTCTTTTTTTCTTATTTAAAAATAGAAATTTTGATTTAGATGTATTAAAGTGTAGACCTGAAATCTTATAAAATTTCTCCATTACTTCTTCTAGCTCTCCTAATGACTCTCTGGA
Organism: Protopterus annectens; assembly: GCF_019279795.1. Lineage (NCBI taxonomy): Eukaryota > Metazoa > Chordata > Ceratodontiformes > Protopteridae > Protopterus > Protopterus annectens. The sequence goes on from NC_056735.1 coordinate 334,141,553, forward strand.
GTTTGATAGGGTTGATAAAATATCATCAGCGAAAAGCATTATTTTAGATATGTACTGATCATAGACTTATATTCCTTTTATTCTTGGATTATTGCATATTATTTCTGCAAATATTTATATAGCCAAAGCAAATAAAATAGGAGAAAGGGGGCATCCTTGTTTAGTACCTTTCGTTATATAGATAGATTCTGAGGTGAAAGGACCTAATTTAATGTAGACTAAGTTATTAATATATATGTTTTTTAGTTATAAGATACAGGAAGGAGGAAATTCAAATAATGCTAAAGTTTTAAATAGATATTCTCAGTTGAGGGAATCAAAGGCTTTTTCTATGTCTAATCCAATTACAAGTATTACTCTATCTTCTTTATTCACATAATCTATAAGAGTAAGTATCCTTTTAATATTATCATGTGTGTGCCTGTTATATAAAAATCCAGTCTGATCATTATTAATTGTCTTTGAAAGTGGGATTTTCACTCTGTTAGATAGGATTGACATGAATATTTTGTAATCATTATTCAGTAATGATATAGGTCTGCATGAGGTGCAAAGGTCTGATGGTTTATTATCTTTGAGAATTGGTGTTATGAAAGAATATTTCAACAAGGGTGGTATTTTTGCTTCTGACTGGACTTCTAGCAAAGTTTTATGAAAAAGGGAGATTACTGTTGAAGGGAAGAGTTTGTAAATTTCTGTAATTATACAATTTATCCCTGGAGCTTTGTTAGATTTACTTTCTTTTATCTTGTCAACAATTTCTTTGTAGGATATAGGTTTTTGTAGGTCTAGTTTTAAGTTTAATATCATTTTCTTATTGCTTGTAATCAAGGAAGTTTCTCTTTGCAGCAAAGAGAAGACATGCATGCGTGCCTAAACTTTTTAAATTCATTATTAAAACACATATGTATGTTTCCTCGTTAATGACGTTTGTAAGTCCTGTCCTTCTAATAGATATAATATCTATATTCTCAAATACCCATTTAACTATACCTAACAATCATAAAAGAGAATCAGTGTATATTACACATCTGTTTAGAAGTTACCCTGCAACTCTCTCTCTCTCTCTCTCCCTATATATATATATATATATATATATATATATATATACACACACACACACACACACACACACACACACACACACACACACACAGTGGATATAAAAAGTTTACACATCCTTGTTAAAAAGTCAGGTTTTTGTGATATAAAAAAACGAGACAACAATAAATAATTTTAAAACTTTTCCCACCTTTAATGTGACCTATAACCTATACAATTCAACTGAAAAAACAAAGAAATCTGTTAGGGGAAAAAATATAAAAAAATAAAAAACGTACAATACGCTGGTTGCATAAGTGTGCACATTCTTAAACTAATACTTTGTTGTGTCTGCAGACCCTTAAACTAATACTTTGTTGAAGCACCTTTTGATTTAATTACAACATTCAGTCTTCTTGGGTAGAAGTATATCAGCACAGCACATCTTGACTTGGCACTATTTGCCCACTCTTCCTTGCAACAGTGCTCCAAATCTATCAGATTGCAAGGGCATCTCTTATGCATAGCCTTCTTCAGGTCACCCTACTAATGTTCTATTGGATTTAGGTCTGGGGTCTGGCTGGGCTATTCCAAAACTTTAATTTACTTTTGGTGAAGCCATTCTTTTGTTGATATGGATGTATGTTTGGGGTCATTGTCGTGTTGAAAGGTGAAATTCCTCTTCATCTTCAGCTTTCTCCCAGATGCATGAAGGTTTTGGGCCAAAAATGACTGGTATTTGAAACTATTCATAATTCCCTCCACCTTGACCAAATCCCCAGTTTCAGCTGAAGGAAAGCAACCCCAAAGCATGATATTGCCACCACCATGCTTTACCGTGGGGATGATGCTCTTTTGGAGATGCAAAGTGTTGTTTTTGTGCCAAATGTACCTTTTGGAATTGTGGCCAAAAAGTTCAACCTTGGTCTCATCAGACGATAACACATTTTCCCACATGCTTTTGGGAGACTTAATGTATTGTTTTGCACATTTTAGCCAGGCCTGGACGTTTTTTCTGTGTAAGAAAAGGCTTCTGTCTTGCAACCCTACCCCATAGTCCAGACATATGATGAACATGGGAGATTGTTGTCACATGTAGTACACAAGTAGCATTTGCCAGAAATTCCTGCAGCTCCTTCAGTGTTGCTGTAGGTCTCTTGGCAGCCTCCCTGACCAGTTTAAGTATTGTATTTTCATCTGTTTTGGAGGGACATCCAGTTCTTTGCAATGTCACTGTTGTCCCACATTTTCTCCACTTTTTGATGACTGTCTTCACTGTGTTCCATGGTATATCCAGTACTGTGGAAGTTCTTTTGTACCCTTCTCCTGATTTATACCTTTCAACAATGAGATTCCTTTGATGCTTTGTAAGCTCTGTATGAACCATGGGTTTTGCTGTAGCAGGCAACTAAGTAAATGTCAGGAAAATCCTACTAGGGCCGCTGAACTTTATTTGGGGTTAATCAGAGTCTCTTTAATTGATGGCAGGTATATACCCAAAAAGACTGTATGCTGTAATTAAATAAAAATTTGCTTCAACAAAGTATTAGTTTAAGGGTGTGCACACACAACACAGTATTTGTTTAAGGGTGTGCACACTTATGCAACCAGCGTATTGTACATTTTTTATTTTTTATAACAGATGTGTTTGCTTTCCATTTGAATTGTACAGGTTATAGGTCACATTAAAGGTGTGAAAAGTTTTGAAATGATTTATCATGGTCTTGTTTTTTTATATTGCAAAAACATGGCATTTTAACAGGGGTGTGTAAACTTTTTATATCCACTGTGTGTGTGTGTGTGTGTGTATATATATATATATATATATATATATATATATATATATATATATACATATATATATATATATATATATATATATATATATATATATATATATATATATATATATATATATACATATGCATGTATTATAATACAGACTGCTGTAATTCAGCAGAAGACTTCAAAATCTATCTCATTTCCTCTTTTCATGACATCACCAGCTCCTTCACTAACAACTCCTGTGTCACCAAATAGCATCTCACAAACATTTGTGCACCCTCTAGCTGAATATGTTGAAACTTTTTGTCTTCTGAGATCCAAGTAAAACAAATGTTTGTACTAGAACAGCTAATATATTCATCTGGTTAGCTAACTACCCTCCATCATTCTTTCCTTAGGAAAGCCACTGATAAAAACCTCAAGACCATTTATTTACATATTTTACTTATATCCTACTTCATGAGTTGTTCTTCCTGATCTCAAACATTTCAGAATAGTAGCTATTCCTAAATACTCTTACCCAAAATTTATACAATCTTTTGTTTTATATTCAATCTCTGCCCTCAGCTACAGGTTTTGAAAACAATTCCATATAAACAAATTCTCAAACAGATCAACAGTTATGGCCTATTGTCATGCAGGCAATGTAGTTTAAAAATGCTTTTAGTATTGCTACAGCCTTACTCACTGCAACAAATGCTGTATACAGCAGCATAAATGAAGGCATAGTCATAGCAGGTATATTTGTAGACATGACCACAGATTTTGCAATTGTAAGATATCACAAGGCTAAAAAATTATTTTTGGTCTAAACACCACAATGTAGTTTCAAAGCCATTTAGACAATAGCACATTTCAAATTCTTCTGAAAAGCCAACTATCCTTTTATAGTACTCTTAATCCTGGTAAACTACAAGGTTCTGTTCTAGGCCCTCTTCTAGTCTCACTGTTTATTTACAACCTCACTGATGACCATCCTGCATTGAATGTTGCACTATATGTTCATCATATACGTCCCCTGCAACCTCACAAACTCTCTTCTGTACTTCATACCAAGGTTCTCTAGTCCTTAACAGACTTGTGCTCTAAGGCAGAATCTAAAACAATCCCCAGGATTTACTAATCTTCCATGTAAGACTAGATTAGTCTTACATGGAAACACCAGTCTAGGAGTATGACGGCAGCACGCCATGCATATTAATGAGGGCGCGCTGCCTCAACTCTAAAGCTTACATGGAGTGTGGACGAGTGTAGGGGGCATGTCGGGCTGCTGAGCAGTCCAAAAATCCACACCCATACAATGACGAAACTCGAGAAATGTCGAGTTACATGAGCGAGTCCGCTCACATGTGTACATTGTAACACTACACTCCCCCATATGTTAAACCTCGTACAAATTTAAAAATTAAAAGAAATTTTTTTTGTTTTATTTCCGATATAGCTGCCCGTATTTGTGCGTGTTTGCGCGGGTTTGCCCATTGCTTAGCTACAGTTAGCAGCTTAGACATCGAAGAGGATAATAAGAAAAATATATGCAAATTAAGCAAAATAGTGATAGCGTAGTGGTTAGAGCCTTCGCACAAAGAGGAGGCATTCCCGGTTCAGGTCCCACTACTGCACATTCCATTTTCTGTTGGAAATCTGTATACAAAAATATTTCCTGACATTTATCATGTATCAGTTTTGTAAAAAGCATTCAAATGTTATATGTAGTAGTGAATGAATTATATATATATGAAGGTGAAATAGTTATGCATTCTGAGGCATGAGTAACTTATTTTAAGCAATATAAAGCACTGCTACACACATTTTAGCAGTATTTAGCATATTTAAAACCGATTGCTCATAGCTGAGCACCGCGTTAACAAGCGCAATGTCTTTGCGTGTAGCTGCACACCATGCCAATCAGCTCAGCTACAACGTATTTACGTGTAGCTGCACCGCGCTAACCAGTGCATCGAGCAATGTCGGGCAACGTCGAACAATGTTGGGCAACATCGAGCAACGTTGGGCAAAGTCGGGCAAAGTTGAGCAAAGTCAGCTAAACACAGCCACACCTTCTTTACTGTACCTTAACCATTCAGGTCTGGCCAGTAGGAGAATGAAAAGCAGTGACAGGGCTCAAACTCAGGATACTGTGCACTAAAGGCACAGTACATAACCACTAAGCCATGACAGCATTTCATAACCATGCATTTTCAACAGACACATATCTATCAAAGGAATATTAACCCTTGCCAACATCAGCTAAGCAGGCGTGCCTACAGCTGAGTTTTTTCAAAACTGGCCAATCACAAATAAGTGTGGGAAATGAGGCATGTTTAAGCTCCACAGGCAGGAATACTTGCCAAAACTGGTTGTAGCTCCCTTCTGCTATCAGCATGGCCGGTGTTGGAGAAGGCACTCGATTTCGAGTGTAACGCTGGGGCATTGAGGAGTCCAAAGTAATGGTTTGGCTCCTTGTCCACAATCATGAGGAAAGACTCCTGCGGGGCCAGTTCCAGGGCACCCAATATAAAACGGAGGCCTGGAACAGTCTTGCTCATGATCTCACCAGTGCCACTGGCATTCCTTGGACTGGTGAGCAGTTCAGGCACCATTATTCTGACTTGAAGATACGTAAGGAGGATCAAGTGGACCAGTGGATCCAGGAGTCCTGTGTGATGCATGTACTGTTATATAAAATAAATGAGAGAGAGCCATCAAAACGTGTTGTAACCCAATAAATAAAGGTGTAATAATCCTTTAATAAATGTATAAATCCTGGAGTGCGTCTGTGTAATTTTCTTTGATATGTTGTTGTACTGTTGCATTTTACAAATAGTACTGTTGTATTAAGCAGTGTTAACCCACACTTGTGTAGGCCCATATAAGGTGGATGAAGGGAGTGCCAGTAGCTTTTATGCATATTTACAGCCCTCAACTTTTGATTCATGCCCAGCATGTACAAGTTAATCTGGCACATGAGTAGCTTGTTATTGTGTTCCCCAGAAATGTCAGTGTACTGCCAGAAATGTATGGAGCTGTTAACATATAACTAACACTTTCACCTGAACATATCTAGATAATTATATGAAAGTAGAGCTGTCAGCGTACCATCTTAGCAGTAGTGTGTGTGAGCAACTCTCAAAATATGTAGCAGTAACATCTGCATCTTGGACAGTTTGTATGTAAGATACAGCTCATGTAGATAATGATCGAGCAAAATCCAATTGCACAATATAAGGACATTGAGTAGTGTAATAATACATGTAAGGGACATATAACTGCAGTTAATAGGAATGTAGTGAAAATTAGAAGGATATATAAGTTGTTAATTGAGCTATCCTTTTCCACCCTACTGTATGTGCATAAAAAATGCAATTCCACACCTCAATCGGTATGTCTAATCTCAAAACATTTGTTGGGACATATGGCCTATTGGTTTATAAATATTTGCATTTATTTCTATGAATGTGCCCTGTTAAAATACCACAATATTGGTGGCCTGTTGCCATCAATTCAACCTGCATGCTGTTGTAATGTCCACTATTGTTCTATATATGCATGCGTTATGCTTGCTTTTCGACTGTTGAAAATCTGGTGTGTTGGGTTAATGGGAATACTTCTGCATGCTGTTATAACTAATTGGGAATGCTGTTGACTGTTACTAACCCATATCTTTATTAAACCCTCCAAAACATAGTTCATATTGGAAGGCAGGTCCCAGCGGACCCACCTGTCCCACCTCAGCTGGCCATGGGACCTGGCACCAGCAGGTCCGGTGTCCAGCCTGGGACCTCCTCCTCCGTTGGCCCTGTGCCACCTTCGGGTGGAAGCATTGCAGGGGATGGGGCTTGGCCCCCCCATGCAAGCATGGGCGGAGGAGGGCCACCAATCACCCTTCGAATGGTCCGGGCTGTGGCGTGTAGAGAGATTGAATGTTCTGTTGCAGAACCTCTACGCCAGCTTTAGGCACAAGTGGCACAACTCCCGGGTCAGCCTGCCCCTCCTACACAGCCCCCAGCACAGCCACCCTCTGGGCTGTGAAGGTGCAATGCTAACTGCCCATGGGTGGGGACCTCAGTCCCACTGTTTCCATCTGTGGGCTCATGGGCTTGCGATTTCCAAACATCCCTCCCCGTTAAAGGTATTCACCCACCACATGTGTCATATACTGCCCCTGTATGCATCTTGTTTGTCTTGTCTGTTTACCTCCCCAACCTACCTCCCCAAATATACCTACTTCCTCTACCCCACATTCCACTCTCACCTAAAAAAAAAAAGGGCAATCTGCTCCCAAAAAAAAATTACGCCCCATATATAGCTGCCCATTTTGCACACATGTCCACTGGACACATAAAATGTAATTTAATTGGCATTACAACATACTTTGTTGTCCTCACCCCTCTCGCAGGGGTTGAAGGTTTCATATCTACCTCCAAATTTATTCCATATGCACAGCTGCTGCTGTTAAAGAAATGGGCAGCTATGGACCTTCCCTACACACATCCTGCACATCCTGAGCTACTTTCCATACTGTCTTTCCCTCTTTGTGCCTCTTTTTCACCACTTTCCTATCTCCTCATTTTTCTTTTCTTTCAAAGAAATGAGCACAGGGGTTAGTGGGAGTAAGCACTATTAAGCAATAGTTAGCGGGTTTGTGTAAGTGTGGGCTTGTTTGCGCTTAGCTAAGCATTACTAAGCATTGCACAAACCTGCTTAAAACTGCTTAAAAGTGCCTTAGTCACTCTGTATGTGAGGGCCCTTGTTCTTCCCAGGAGCAAAATAAAACACCTCTGTCAATCTCGAACCCCGGACCTTGTACACACTACACAACATGAAGCACCACTAAGACATGGTAGATTTACAAGTTGGTGCTGAAATAAATATATCATGCATCAGAATGAGTGAATGTAAAGGAAAAATATGAATGCCATACCACACAACTTGTTCTGTGGATCTTTACCAACAGTTATTGTGGGATTACATTACATGACTGTGATAAGAGAAGCAGTCATTCTAGCAGGAAGTAATGTTATACCATCACTTTACAACCCCACACAGTATCACAGCAGGACAAACACTGGCATATCTGTTTAGGGCAGAGGCCATACCTCCCAACTTTCCCTAATTTTCAGGGATGTCCCTGATTTTGACACAAATTTTATCTCTGTCCCTCTGAATCCCTCCTAAAACTACTGACTTTGGCTAGAAAGGTGGTGAATTACACTTAATGAATAATCACAATAATTAAGAGTTAGACACTTCTTTTACTTCAGAAAAGGTGTATTAATCCATATGCTCTGATTCTCTCAATGTTTCAACTTAATGGCACTAATATTTTAAAGGAGTCCCTGACTTTTCCTTTACTTTTCCCTGACTCTATTCAAATATGTACCTGAGTGTTTGAGAGGTCTGGCAGAGGCAGAAACACAGAGGCATGTCAGCCTTTCTGCTGTTACACACTGTGCAAATAGCTTTGGAAGGAGTTTCGGAAGCATACCCTTATGTAGGAATACAGCACTGAAATACAAAAGGATGTAGCCATGTACTGGTAGCAAACAACTGTAACAATGCCATTGCTCTATTGCTGAAAAGACCTGTGTGGTGCATAGACAAAAAATAACAGGCTATTCTCTGGCTACCATGTGGATAGGTCCACAGTTGGGAGTTATGCAGACAGACTACTTGCCTTGATAAACTAACATGTACACAGCAATCCTGTAAGTCCAGCAAGATAAAATCCACACAATAATACTTACGGTCTCTGTACTTCTGCACCCCTACCCAAATGTAGAATATACCTGTGTGTGCAGGGTCTACCAAGGATGTAGGTTAGCATACTCACAGTACTGAAATGTGTCCAGTTTTTCTGAGCAGCTTGTGCTAATGTCAACACTAAAAAAGCACAAACTGTTTAGAACTGAGTAAATGAATATTCACAGTATAGCAGTTCACAAACAATTCTTGTGCCAAAGGAATACATCCCATTAACTAGCTTTGTATGACAGTTAATTGTAAAAGTTGAAAAGAAAGTACATCTTCCCATGTATCTTGGGGTAGCATTTTGAGGGGTGAGTACATTTCTACACTGACAAGTGGGTAATGGAAGCAGCAACATTAGGTCTGAGTACAAAATGTAAATCTCTGGCTACACCGCTGGCTTCTGATATAAGAACTATACCAACCTTCTGTCTTAAACAATGATGTCTACAGCAAACAAAGATGATCTCCATCTTGGAAATCTGAAAGGACCTCGCCTACCTGAGTTGGCACTTTATAGTACTGGGTTGCTTTGACTGTGATTACTGCAATTACTACACAGCAAGCTGCATGCAATTAACAAGTGGTGGCCACTAATTGGTGCAGAGGCCATCACATTCTCACGTGCAAATACCTATGAAAGCAGGCTGCAATCTCTGCCAACAAACTCAGTCACTCTATTGCAGAAACTGACAGAGAGAGACAGAAAGAGAGACAGACAGAGAAAAGGAAAAAGAAAAAGAAATATTACCAAATCATACAAAGGAAAGGTATGTGACACATATGTATTTACTGGCATGTAGTAGATGTTAGTCTACATAATGTGAACCATTCATATGTGGCAGCAGTACTTATTTATGCATAGATGTTCTGCTTAACTACTGCTATGGACAATACAGTGTGTACCTGTGGGCAGTGGGACATACCTGGGAAATGTGTAGCTCAGCATTAAATGTCAAAGATCTGATCCATGTTATCTGTGTTCTGTACAATAGTGTGGCCAATGGTTGTTTGGGGGATTAGCGCTGACATTATATAAACATGGGTGTGAAAGAACAACACATGCATGATAGTCATATTAAAGTGTAGCTTAGCATTGGCAACTGCTGTAGCAGACTAGTATGCTTATCTAGCATTTGTAGCCATATATACCCCCCCTAGATCTGACCACAAGCTAATCAGCCTAGACATCCACATCCCACCCCCAATTATGGAAACCATCATAAAAACTTTTCCAAAGCCAACTTCACACTTCTTAAGACAGAAGTGGCACACTTCACTACACCCATGCAGATGGACAATAGAGGTATGACTGCTGAATCCTACACAAATGCACTTTATAAGCACTTACACGAGTGCATGGATCATGCTATCCCTAATAGAACCAGTATGTTATCCTCCAAAAAAAGGAAGCCAATCTGGTGGTCCGCTGCCATAAACAAACTCTACAACAGAAGAAAGAAACTGTTGCAAAAAAGAGTAAAATCCCATGACTGGAGGAACTCCCTGGTCAACCTCAGTAAGAAGCTGAGATCTCTCATAAAATCCTCCAAAGCTAGTTATGAAAACAAAATTACCACTGACTCTAAAGACAACCACAAAGCATTCTATAGCAATGTCAAGAATCTCAATGGGAACACTCAGATCTGCTCTGAGTTACAGCACAATGGCGCTAAATACACAGAACCAACTGATATTGCCAACATCCTAGCAGATAGGTTCAGTGCTAACTTTACCCCCCTCTCACCGCCTAGACGGCCCATCTCTATATTGGAAGAATGCAAAGTTCCTATAATCATGGCTGCACAGGTAAAAAACACTCTCCAAAGCCAAGAACACAGCATCCATGGGACCTGACAATATCCCAGGCTGCATTCTACACGAACTACAGAATGAACTGGCACCCTACCTAAGTACCATGTTCAATCATAGCCTCACCTCAGGCTTTGTACCCACTGAATGGCACACCGCGACAGTTATCCCACGCCACAAAGGTGGAGCCACGATGGACCCCAGGAACTACCGCCCTATTAGCCAGATATGCCTGGTCTGCAAGGCCATGGAACGTATCATCATGAAACTCATAAACAAAGACATTGGTAATCTCCAAACTCTGGACCCTACCCAGCTTGGATTTGTAAAAGGCAGATCATGTCTCCTAAACCTGATTGACTTCTTTGAAGCAGTCACCAAAGCCATAGATGAGGGCAAAATGATTCACACAGCTTTTCTAGATCTTGCCAAGGCTTTTGACACCATCCCCCCATTCTGGAATTATAGATAAGCTCACTAAACTAGGTATAAATCCCTATGTCACAAGATGGGTTGCCAACTGGCTCATGGACAGAACCCACACTGTGAAAGTAGTGGGTTCCAAATCCAACTTCAGACCAGTGACAAGTGGAGTACCACAGGTTCAGTCCTGGGTCCTCTCCTGTTTGGTATCTACTTCTCTGAAGTGCAGGCTAACACAAAAGGTCTTTGGCTAACAAAGTTTGCAGATAACTGCAAACTAGGAGCCATAATTGAAACTCCTAATGATGTGGACAAACTACAAAAGGGCCTCACTGAGACAGATACCTAGTGTCAAAGCCATGGCCTGAAGCTCAATGCCAAAAAGTGTATCATCATCCCTTTGGTAAAATCTCTGTACCCATGAACTAACACATAGCTGGTAGTCTACTTAATGCTGAAAATGAGATAAGAGACCTTGGGACACAGGTGGACAGTAGTCTCTCCTTTGATAATCACATCACCACAGTGGTCAGGAAATCCTTCTACGTGGCGCATCTCATCACAAAAGGATTCTCATCCAGAAAAAAAGAGGTCATTGTTCCCCTCTACTCATCACTCATTAGACCCATTATAGAGTACAATGCCCCTTTTGGTATGTACCTCACAAGACATCTACAACAACTGGAAAGACCACAGAAATACCTCACAGAGAGGATTACTGGCCTCAAATAGATGCCCTACACAGACCGTCTCAAAAAACTACAGCTTTATTCCATCGCATATCACCTACTCAAGGGTGATCTCTGCCTAACATACAAAGCTATGTCAAACCCAGAGCTGTTGGACATGCTCCACTTAAAGAAATCCCAATCCCTCTGAGCTACACGCTCTAGGGACCTAAACCTTGTCACCACAATAAACAGAACATGCTGGAGGGAAAGATTCCTGTCTCAGAGACTACCCATAGTTTGGAACAGACTATCTATCTATGTCAAACAGAGCTCCTCATTAGCACTCTTCAAGAAAAATCTTGATGATTGGATGGGAAATGGGAAATTCACCCCAGGGATCACTTCTGTGGCTCTGCTCGACAGGGGCACAGGAAAACAATTTTCTTGGGTGGCGAAAGCCAGGGTACATTTTTTTGGCTAGGCTTATATAGGCTCTAGGGCCAGTAGCCTAGTACCTACCTATGAACCTATGAACCTATAATGTTAGTGTGTGTTCATATGTGACACCTTTTTGTGTTGCAGCATGGCCCAACAGTTCAGCTGTGAGGTCCAGTGACTTACAACAGTGTGGACCTTGTGTGTGTATGCCACACACATACAGAGAAATATATATGTGTCATATATATTCACATCTGTATATCTGCATAGAGCAGGGGACATATTGCAACTGTTTGTGAAGGGTGGAGATATATATATGTTGGTGAAGGTTAGTATGCGCATATTTGTATGTAGGTTTTAGTGTGTGACAAACAAGACAGCATACAGTGCTGATATATGACATGTGGTGGTTAAACACTGTGTGTGGTTTGTTCAGTTTGCAATGTTGAAGCCTGTGAGGCCTGCTAAAGCTACCTGGGCTGTGAACACCTTTAATGCATTTATCCCAATACTGTGCAATTTTATTACATTACTGTACACCTCACATCCTTTGTATAATTGATATTCTCACTATGAAAGGTGAAATGTATATGTGCCTACATATATATGTATATGTACACCAATGGATGTGTATATGTTTATATATATATATATATATATATATATATATATATATATATATATATATATACTCATACACACCTACATCTACTTGTTGCAGTAGATTCTATGTACTGTTAACTGACTGTGATGGTCAACGTGTTTGTGAATATGTCAAAGATATGTATCTGTGGGAAAGCTTAGTGGGAAACTGTTTATGTCATGGTATTATTGGTCCTTGCTTTGATCTTAGCAAAAGCTGTGTATTCTGTTGCTAGGCAGAAAAAGTGCTATTGCATACAGTGTGATTAAGTCCCTTGGTTTTAACTAGGGTGTGTCATTGGAGGCTAAAGCACTACATCTATGATTATTGATTGGTACTGATGTTGAATCCAAATCCTGTGTGTACTGTAGTACTACTTGAAGCTCTGGGCCTGTGCAGCAAAGTATGGTGTATGCCCACATTGCTTGCATCTACTGTTTTGTGTGGTCCCTGTATTCATCACAGATTACATTTCTCAAGATGAAGGTTGTGTAAGTACTCACACACAGTACTGTATAGTACACACTGAAAGCTTATCTGGGTTGTCATACCTTTGTGTCCTGTAATTATGTCTGATGTGTGTGTGGGTATGTCTGTAACATGTCCTTTGACATATGTGTGGTAAAACATATAACTGCATATCTAGCAACATTCATAGTGTACTACAGCAGTATGAGATCTATATTCCCAACTGTGCACATATTTTGGACACAGGTTTGCCATTAACAAGTTGTGTGGTATAATAGTAATACATTTACTGGACCTTACACTCATTGTGATGGATGATATATTTCTTTACACATCAGCTTGATGTATATTTGTTGTGGCTATGTGGTGCATCATGTTGCATACACTGTGCCTGGTACTCTTGTATAGTCTTATATAGTGATTTTATTCTGTTGCTGTGCAGAACATGGTTCATTAGATTGAGAGTGAGTCAGACACTTCCAAGCAGTTGTGTGGTGAGCAGTGATAAGTGGCAGTTAAAGTGTTTCACTCTCGGTTAGCTAATAGGTTGCTATATATGGCAGTTCAGTGATATCTGTACTGTATAATGTTAAATGTGCCATATGACTTGCTCAGACATATTTTCATATTTATATCTTCCAGGGATCATGGCGCATCGCAGGAACCTCAGTTACAGTAGTGCTGAAGATTACATTATTACTACCAGTATGATTCAACGCTACAGTCTCATGTTCTCACGAACCAGCCAGGACCAGCAGGAGTGTACTGCAATGTGGCAAGATGTTCTCCGCAGGGTAAATGAAGTAGGCCTGCATAACTGGACATATGAGCAGGTACACCACCACTGCAGTGATCTTCTCAGACATGTCCGTCAGCGTGCTACTGATGTGTGAAGAAAACAGATTGCAACAGGAGGTGGTGTTAATATCCATCTCCCTGTCTTCAGAGTGGAGGAGCTGCTCCTGAGCCTGGTGGCACCTGCCCAACAACAACAGCAGCAGACATACACCATGATGGAGGTTGAAGCCACCTAGTAAGTACACATTGAGCATGCAGGTAACATGGCATATCTGTAGACTACTGTTATCTGTATTGGTAGATCATGCATATGTGAGATGTGGAGTGTGTCGTTAAAAGATATGGAGCCTGTTGTTGTGCAATACTGATCATTTGGAACATAATCTGTAGCCCTGTGAATGTAAACTGTTGTCATACTGTAAGATTACAAACACACAGTAGCAATGCCACAGTTGTGGTCACTGACAAACTGTCTCATCTCTATATAGGTCCCTCTGGGGTGACATCAAAGCAGTGGACAGATGCTGGTGAGTGTGTTCTACATTTATTATTGTAAATAAAAAGTGCATGTCATAGTTAAGGTGTAGGCCATATAGACATGTAACACACCTACCCATAATGCATGCTGTGCATGTTAAGACCACGCACATCTCACTAATGTGATTAGCTGCCTCAGACACATGCAATACCCAGACCATCTCAAACAAATGTGACTAGACTGAAGTGATCATTGGATAGGCAGAGTTGATACTCAACATGCACATAACATACACATCTATGTCATACACAGAGCATTTTAACATGCTACACATAAAGGATTCCCAAACCCTCTGTAAAGACACACTCCAGTATCCAAAATCTCATCCACACATTACCCATAATATACCTGAGGGGTAGAGGCCTATCCTGGGGCATTTAAACACTCTGCAACACACTATACATTCATATCAGGAAATGCTCCTTATTGGCCTCCTTACAAACTCATGTAACAACTGGTTGTGAAATGGTGAATGTAGCCAAGGTAGTACAGTTCCAGTACAGCATGAGTATTGCTGGTTTGGGAAACATTTGTAGCCTTGAGTGACCACATGATGCTTCATGATTATGGCCTATGGTACTATACCCCATCCAGTTATTGTAACCACAGTTCTACACATAGCTTTCATTGCTATACACCTTAATGTTGCATGTGTGCATACATATGCACCTCTAAACAATATGCATACCAATCACCATTTGCACAACTGACACATATATGTCTTATGATGCTATTGAGTGGCTAGATCATATGACACACATTGGGTATGTGTAGTGTTTAAATATGCAGTTGTGTTTTAGCATGCCATGTCATGGATGACATTGGCATGTCCACAATATGATCTACACTCACCATAAGTACCGTACATTGGGTATGTGGCCGAATGGTATTCCATCAATTATCCATGAACCACTGATGATGTTGTATGAATACTCATCATGCATGAGCTAAAAATGTGTCTACAATTATTTGCTAAAAATACAGAGGCTGTAATCAGCATTGGATACCTATCTGACACACAGATACATATCAAGCCATGGTATGTACACATGTTTGTTATGGTGCACAGTATATTACAGAGTTTTGAATACCTGCACAGCAATGTTGTGTCCATGTATGCATCGTGTTCCAGGGGGAGGCCCATCACCTAATAACAAAACACATGCATCAAAGCCATGTATACTGTTAGCAACAAAGACTGTCTACACTTGCACTGCATGCTGTTGAGCAACACATGTCCTGCATGCTGACATGTGTGATATGACTGTTTTGCTTGTGATACTGTCCCCCACCATCACCTGCTATTATGTATGTTCTGAGATTGCTGGTGTTGTGCGTGTCTGCTTTAGGGAGGAGTGCATTTTTGTGTGTGTTCATGTGCACATGTGCATGTGCATGCGTGCATGTGCTCATGTGTGCATGTGTGCATGTGCGCATGTGGTCTGACATCATGTTCAGGTCTTAAAGTGTGATTCCTGTTTTCCTCTCACAGGTGCCGAGGTGGGGCTGGTTCAGTACAGCAGGGAACCTGATGTCACTGAGACAGACAGTGATCATGAGGATAGGTGTGTTGAGGCACAGGCAGGTTTGTCAGGATCTGTTGTTGGGCCACCAATTGACAGTACACAAGTCTCCATCACATCCATGCACACAGTCATACTGCCTGTATATCCATCATCACCATTGCCCTTAGCTGAGGGACAGTGTACGGCTGGCACTGGCCAGGACAGTGTGATATCTATGGCACATTTATCAGGACACAGCAGCCATAGCCAGATGTCTGGAGCAGTACCACATAGGCAGATGCCCAGGGGGTTCTTGTCAGAGCACTGCTGGTCATCATGCCCCTGGCAGATGTGCCGCACCTCTTTCTACCACACGCATGTTCCAGGCTGTCATGGAGGCACAGACACGAATGGAGCAGTACACCAGACAGGGACCAAGGGCACAGAGGCCTCATAACACCTCTGTAAATGACAGTATCCATAACCTAGCAGGTGCCATATGTAATTACATTGAGGTCATTGATAGACGTTGGGGTGAGACATTGGATGTCCTCCACAATGTCATGTCCATGTGTCAGGACAGTGCGGGACAGTTGAGATGTCAATGTGGATGTATGCCAGCAACATCAGCAGCTGAAGGTTGCCGAGGACATTCAGCAAGTCACAGCCACTCCCGTAGTGCCAGTACCAGCCCCAGCAATGTTGGGGGGGCTGTCCATAGACTGTCCTAGAAGACCACATGCACATGGCTCTGGCCAGTCCCAGCAGGGACCTGGATCCAATGGACATATGTCAACCTCTTCGGATAGTACCCAGTCTGGATTAGTACCTGATACTGTCTGCAGCACCCCTGCCAGGCACAGGTTCCGTATCCATGGCCAAAGATGGTGATCTGTAAAGCCTGCCAGGCACAGTCTGTAGCTGTCTCACAAATCCCTGTATATGGCAGCCACATGGTGGAACTCTGTGCATGCAGACACATACACATAAACCAGAAACCTAGAGCAAACATATACCCAAACACATTACATCAACACTGGCCCATAACAGCACTCATGGCCCTCACACACACGCACATGTCGATTGTATGACTCAGTGCAGGCCTCTGGCAAATCAACAACACACCCTGTGCATATGATGAAACCTGTGCCACCTCCTGTCATCTGTAACATTGATACAGGAACAGGCTAACATGGTACTGATGCACAGGGTGACTTTAATAAAGTATAGCAATGGTTGAATGTGTAGCATGTTATCAGCAGTAAAGTGCAATGATATCCTTGAAGGTGTAGCTGAGCAGGCATGATGCATTAAAGCTGTAATTAGAAATGTTGTATTGTTTCCACCAGTGTTTATTCCAATTGTATTTTGTTTGCCCATGTGCCAATTGGCTGATGTGTGTAGTTGTGTCAGCATGTGTTATACAGTGGACAGTAAGTGAGGGGTGTGTGCAGCAAAAGTTTGCAGGTGTACATTTGTGAACATGGTGGTGGTGCACTGGCTGCATGTATGTGCATATTGGACACATGGGCAGGGTGACATGCCCTGTATTGGCCAGTGTTAACACTCCATACTTTCTATTGGTGGCCAGCATGCATTGTACTACACACATTTTGAAACTTGAGTACACATGTGTGTGTATGACATGGGTTGACACTGTGCTGTGGGTGATGCTGTTGTTGCTATCTGTCATTGGTTTGCATTACTAAGGTTAACACTGTCCCAGCTGCATAATCCTTTATTAATGTACACTGTTCATCTACAGGGTTGCATGGACCTTGCTATCACAAACACAAGAAATTCTCACTTATACAGTAAAAGTGCATTAGTCTCGTGGACCCCTGCCATAAACTAAATATATAATAGAACGTTTGAAGTTGTACCAGAAAAGAGTTACATAGCAAGAAGGGATAACCTCTCTGGTCAGTATCATTGGGAAAATACAATCCCTCAATAAACAAACAAGGCAAGCTTCAGAATACAAAATGGCAAGGACTCCAAAGACAACACTAAAGCTATCTTCAGTGTTGTTCATAATCTACAGGGGAAATCTAAGATCGGATCACAGTTAATGTGAATGGTCACAAAGTACACATATATGACTGACATTACCAATTCCTTGTCAGACAGTTTGAATGCGGATTTCACCAACTTGTCATTACAAAAGGGCCACATTTCCAGACCTGAAGAATGTAAAACCTGATGATTCACAGACACTCTAGTTAAAACATCTCTTTAACAAAGTACACACCACAGTGGCAATGGTACTGGACAATGTCCCTGACTGTGTCATACACAAGCTGACATATGATGTCACCACTCACCTAAATGCTCTGTCCAGATGCAGTCTCTATACTGGTTACATACTTGTGGAATGACACACGATAATGGTGTTCACAGTCCACAAGGGTTGAGCTACAACATCTTCTTCTTCTTCTTCTCCTTTCAGATGCTCCCATTAGGGGTCACCACAGTACATCATTTCTTCCTGTGCCCTGCATCTTGCACTGTCACACCATCCACCTGCATGTCCTCTCTCACCACAGCCATAAACCTCATCTTAGGCATTCCTCTTTTCCTGTTACCTGGCGGCTTCATTCTTAGCATCTATTTCACAATATATTCTGCATCCCTCCTCAGCACATGTACAAGCCAACTTAATCTTGCCTATCTAGCATGGTCTACAAACCTTTAAACTTGGCCTGACCCTCTAATATACTTATTCTTAAACCTGTCCACCCTCGTCACACCCAGTGCAAATGTTAACATAAATTGATTAAGGGTAGAACTACAACAGGTCTTGGAAACTCTCATCCTATAAGCCAGACCAATGTTATCTGGGAGACTATGGAGCACAGCATTATGGAACTCATTAACAGATAAATTATGAACCGGTAAACACTGCACCATACCCACTTAGGTTCTCTAAAGGCCAGATCATGGCTCCTACACCTAGTAGACTTCAAGACATTGAACAAGGCTATAGGTGAGGGAGGGGAGGTCAACACAGCCAAGATATAGCTCACCAGCAATTCATACCCATCCCACATACTGATATTATACATAACCTCAATAGACTGACCATAAATGATTGTTAGATGATTGCTTGACAACTATCGCACAGATGTAGGACACACAGTAACATTTGCAGCCTCCATGTACTATTCTATGCCAGTAACAAGTGGTATTCACCTGCACTCAGTCCAGGGACCACTCCTGTTTGGCATATAGCTTTCTTAGGTACAAGCAAACACAGTAGGGATATATCTGCCCATGTTTGATGACAATGCATGCTGTGGGCTATACTTTATTCTCCAGATGACACACACATCCTCCAAAAGGGTATCATACAGACAGTTACCTGGTGTCAAATTCATGCTGTAAAGCTATAAGCCAAAGAAAGCATAGATATCCACTTTTAGAAAACAAAGCATCCCCAGAGTACCACATAGGTAGCAGCCCCCAAAATGTAGAACAGGTACTAATGTATACATAGAGCCATGTGTTAAGTCCTCTCTCCTTTGATAATCACATTACTAAAGGGTTTTGGAAATCCCTCTGTGGAGCACATAAGCAATAAAGGGTTTGCATGCAGATCCACAGAGGTTGTTGCACACTTATAATGATTAGTCATCTTTGCCAGACTTTACTTGCATTGGTACAGGTTTCAAATATACCTCAAGTATAAACCCTCACTTACACTCTTCAATAGAAACCGTTATGAGTGGATGTGAAATGGAAGACATTGCCCAGGGATCACTGCAGTGGCTAAGCTTGTCACAAGCATACTGAAGTGACCTAAGGTCTGGAAAGTGCTAGCATACTCTAGCAAAGATAACAGGTGCATTCATGGAGAAAGCAGAATACCCACCTATGAAATACTTGAGGTCACATGTATGTATATGGATTTGCCCCACAGCTACCTTACATGTGTAATGCACATACAGTTGTCATTGTGATATGTCATACACTAGAAAAATCAAAACCCACTCCCCAATGGTGTCACACACCTGGAGCACACAGTCAGCAAGTGCAAGATTCAAACTCTTTCTTAACTACATTATGATAATGCAGCAGTATGCATTTACACGACGTGCTATACACATTACTGGGGTTTCACTTTTCCACAGGTATATTTGTAGGATGGTGACATCATCAGACTTGACAAAGATGAGTATACCACTTTTAAGGTGTGTGAGTAGTCTCCAAAAAAGTTGCTCTTCTCCCGGGAGACACACACACTCACAGGTGGCAAGTGCAGGATTCAAACCCCTACTTAACTACATTATGATACTACAACAGTACGCATTTACATGACACACTATACACACTACTAGGGTTTCAGTTTTCCACAGGTATATTTGTAGGATGGTGACATCATCAGACTTGACAAAGATAAGTATACCACTTTTAAGTGGTGTGAGTAGTCTCCAAAAAGGTTGTTCCTCCCCAGGTAGACACACACTTGGCATGTGTAGGATTCAAATCCCTACTTCACCACATTACGATAATACAGCAGTATGCATTTACACAACATGCTATGCACATTATTGGGATTCCTTTTTTCCACAGGTATATTTGTAGGATGGTGACATCATGAGACGACAAAGATGAGTATACCACTTTTAAGGGGTGTGAGTAGTCTCCAAAAAGGTTGTTCTCTCCCCAGGGAGAGACAGACAGATGCACACACACACACACACACACACACACACACACACACACACACACACACACACACACACACACACACACACACACACACAAACACAGTTGGCAAGTGTGGTGTTCTTAATCCAAACTAAGTACGTCTTTACACTTCAGCAAGCAATATGGAGTTACAGGGTTCAATACAGACATTACTTGCTGACAGTTTGCACAAAGGTTTTTTTCACATTTGCTAACCTCAGCAGGCTTATCATACTAGGTGTATTCTGAGTGTACTGTATGCACAGGCCATGACCATATCATATATGGGTTGATGCATCACATGCTGGCACACACAGGGTCAAACCTTGAGTAGCATCTTACCTTCACCTACATGATACTGCAATATAACACAAAGATGATAAACTTCAACAATTGGCTGAGCTTCTGGTGTCTTTCAAAGAGGATCCAGTCTCTGTCTGCCTGTGATGACATGATAGGCAAGCCTTGTTGCTTTGCTGCAGATGGTTTGCACCTCTCGTCCCTATGCTTCTGAATGCTGGCCAAGGCTCTTGCTGTCCCCATATTACCTTTTTTACGCAAGGCACAAAGGTTCATAGGTTCATAGGTTCATAGGTAGGTACTAGGCTATCGGCCCTGGGGCCTATACAAGCCCAAGCAAAAAGGTACGCTGGCTTTTGCCACCCAAGAAATTTATTTTCCTGTGCCACTGTCGAGCAGAGACACAGAAGTGATCCCCAGGGTGAATTTCCTATTTCCCATCCAATCATCAAGATTTTCTTGAAGAGTGCTAATAAGGAGCTTTGTTTGATATAGATAGGTAGTTTATTCCGGATTATGTGAAGTCTCTGGGACAGGAATCTATCCCTCCGGCATGTTCTGTTTATTGTGGTGACAAGGTTTAGGTCCCTAGAGTGTGTAGGTTCATAGGTAGGTAATCGGCTATCTGCCCAAGGGCATTTATAAGCCTAGCCAGAATGTGTTGGCTTTCGCCTCCCTTTTAAATTATTTTCCTGGGCCTCTGTCTAGCAGGGCCACTGAAGTGATCCCAGGGGTAAATTTACAATTTCCCATCAACTCGTCAAGATTCCTCTTAAAGAGAGTCTGTGAGGGTCTCTGCCTAACATCAACTGGGATTCTATTCCAGAGCAAGGGAAGTCTCCGGGACAGGAATCTATCCCTCCAGCATGTCCTGTTTATTGCTTTGCTGAGGTTTAATTCACTGGAGTGTGTGGCTCTAAGAGATTTGTTTTTCTTGAGGTGGAGCATGTCCATTAATTCTGGGTTGGACATGGCCTTATACTTCAGGCATAGATCACTTCTGAGCAGGCAGTAAGCAACCGAGTAGAGCTGGAGTTTCTTTAGTCGAGCTACATAGGGCATCTCTTTGAGGCCCATGATCCTTTTGGTGAGGTACTTCTGTGGTCTTACCAGCTGTTGCATGTGCCAATTAAGGTGCATACCAAATGGGGCATTGTACTCTATTATGGGCCTAATGAGTGATGAGTAGAGGGGCACAATGACCTCTCTTGATCTAGAGGTGAACGTTTTCATGATTAGGTGGACTACATAGAAGAAATATCTAACCACTTTGGCAATGTGATTATCAAAGTAGAGGTTATTATCTACCTGGGTTGCCAGGTCCCTAATTACATTTTCCATACCTAGTGGATTACCACCTATGTGGTAATTCGTGGGCACTTTGTTTTTTCCAAAGGGGATGACTATGCATTTTTTGGCATTCAACTTGAGGCCATGGTTTTGACACCAGGTATCTGTCTCTGTAAGACCCTTCTGGAGGATGTCTGTGTCAGCCGGAAAGTCAATTATGGCCCCCAGTTTGCAGTCATCTGTGAACTCGGTCAGCCATAGTCCTCCTGTGCTTGCCTGTACCTCAGAGAAGTATATACTGAACGGAGGGGTCCCAGGACCGAGACCTGTGGGATGCCACTTGTGACTAGTTTAGAGTCAGACTTGGCACCTGCAACTCTGAACATGTGTGTTCTATCCGTGAGCCAGTTGGCCAGCCATCTCGTGACATAGGGGTTAATGTTCAAGCTGGTAAGCTTGTCTATGATGCCAGAGTGGGGAATGGTGTTGAAGGCCTTAGTGAGGTCCAGGTAGGCTGTGTGGACTACCTTCCCTTCATCTATGGCCTTGGTAACTGTTTCAAAAAAGCCAAATTGGGTAGGGTCCAGTGTCTGGAGGTTCCCAATGTCTCTGTTTATGAGTTCAATGATAATTCACTCCATAGCTTTGCAGACCAAGCTGGTCAGGCTTATAGGGCGATAGTTCCCAGGTTCTGTTGTGGCACCACCTTTGTGGAGCGGGATGACTGTTGCTGTACTCCATTCTTTGGGTACATAGCCTGTGGTAAGGCTGAGTCTGAACAGTGAATTTAGGTGTGGGTTTAGTTCCTTTTGGAGCTCGTGTAAGACGTAGCCTGGGACACCATCCGGTCCCATTGATGCTATGTTCTTAGCTTTGGAGAGGGCTGTTTTTACGTGCATGTCCATGATTTCTGGGGCTCTGCATTCTTCTGGGATGGACACAGGCCCTTTTGGGGGTGGAGGGGGGTGAAGTTTGCACTAAACTTGTCTGCCAGGATGTTGGCAATGTCAGTTGGTTCAGTGTATTTTTTGCCATTTTGAAGTAGCTCAAAGCATATCTGAGAGTTGCCACCTAAATGTTTGATATAGCTAAATAAGGCTTTGTGGTTATCTTTAGATTCCTTGGCAATTTTTCTTTAGAAACTGGCTTTGGATGATTTTATGAGCGATTGTAGTTTCTTGCTAATAATGATCAGTGATGCCTTCCCTTTTTGGAATTTTGCTCGATCATGTAGTAGTTTCCTCCTTCTGTTGTATAGCTTATATATGGCCAAGGACCACAAGACTGGTTTCCTCTTTTTGGAGGAGTGAGTCTTGGTTTTACTCGGGATGGCTCAATCCATGCATCCCTGTAGATGCTCATATAATGCACTTGTAAAGGATTCTGCGGATTGGATAGCATTATCCTGTAGCAAGGGGGCTTTAAAAACTTTTCACTTCGGTCTTGAGAAGTGTGAAGTTTGCTTTTGAAAAGTTTTTCACAGTGGTTTCCTTGACTGGGGCTGGGGTCGGGATGTGGATGTCCAGTGTGATTACTTTATGATCTGATCTTACCAGCAAGGGGTTTACCTCTGGTGTGGAACACTGATCCCCCATTTTGGTGATGATCAGGTCCAGTATGTTGTCACCTCTAGTGGGCATGGTGACCAGCTGTTCCAGGGTGTTTGAGTTTATAAACTCTAGGAAGCATTGGGCAAAGGAGTTTGTACTTGAGTAATTCTCCCAGTCAATGTTTGGGTAGTTGAAATCTCTTAATATCATGGTGTTTGGTAGGACCTTTATATTTTCCAGTGTTCTCAGGAATGCTGAGTGAGGGTCCTGAGACAAGGTAGGTGATCTGTAGCAGGCTACAATCTGATAAGCATCTTTGCCCACTGTTAGATGCACTTGGATGGTCTCTGAGGCCTCGTGCTGTGCCACTAACCTGGAGGTGTGGGTATCCTTTATGAAAATGGATACACCCCCTCCATTTGTATTTCGGTCCAGGTTTTGGGGCCGAAGCTTGGAGAGATTGGGATTTCTTTAAGTGGAGCATGTCCAACAGCTCTGTGTTTGATATAGCTTTGTATGTTAGGCAGAGATCAAATCTGAGTAGGCGATATGTGACAGAGTAAAACTGGAGTGTTTTGAGATGGTCTGCGTAGGGCATGTATTTGAGGCCGCTAATCCTCTTTGTGAGGTATTTCTGCGGGCTTTCCAGTTGTTGTAGATGTCTTGAGAGGTACATACCAAAAGGGGCATTGTACTCTATAATGGATCTAATGAGTAGAGGGGAACAATGACCTCTTTTTTTCTTCATGAGAAACCTTTTGTGATGAGGTGTGCCATGTAGAAGGATTTCCTGACTACTGTGGCGATGTGGTTATCAAAGGAGAGTCTACTGACCACCTGTCTCCCAAGGTCTCTTATTGTACTTTCAGTGTTAAGTATACTGCCGTCTATGTTGTAGTTTATGGGTACAGAGTTTTTTCTAAAGAGGATGACAATGCACTTTTTGGCATTGAGCTTGAGGCCATGGCTTTGACACCAGGCATCTGTCTCAGTGAGGCCCTTTTGTAGGATGTCCACATCGTTAGTAGTTTCGATTATGGCTCCTACTTTGCAATCATCTCGGAACTTCATTAGCCAAAGTCCTTCTGAGTTAGCCTGTACTTCAGGGAAGAAGATACCAAACAGGACAGGACACAGGACTGAACCCTGTGGTACTCCACTTGTCACTGGTCTGAAGTCGGATTTGGGGTCTGCTACCTTCACAGTGTGGGTTCTGTCAGTGAGCCAATTGGCAACCCATCTTGTGACATAGGTATTTATACCTAGTTTAGTGATTTTCTCTATAATTCCAGACTGGGGGATGGTGTCGAAAGCCTTGGCAAGATCTAGATAGGCTGTGTGAACCACCTTACCCTTGTCTATGGCTTTGGTGACTGCTTTGAAGAAGTCTATCAGGTTTAAGAGACATGATCTGACTTTTACAAACCCGAAATGGTTGTGGTCAAGAGTTTGGAGATTACCAATGTCTTTGTTTATATGTTCCATGATGACACATTCCATGGCCTTGCAGACCAGGCTCATCAGGCTAATGGGGCACTATTTCCCAGGGTCTATGGTGGCTCCCTCCTTGTGTAGTGGGATAACCTTCGCTGTGCGTCATTCTGCAGGCACAAAGCCTGAGGTGAGGCTATGATTGAACATGGTACTTAGGTGTGGTTCCAGTTTGTTCTGTAGTTTGTGTAGAACGCAGCCTGGGATGTTATCTGGTCCCATGGATGCTGTGTTCCTGGCTTTGGAGAGTGGTTTTTACCTGTGCAGCCATGATGACAGCAACTTAGCATTCTTCCGGTATAGAGATGGGCTCTTTCATGGGTGAGAGGGGGGTAAAGTTAGCACTGATCCTATCTGCCAGGATGTTGGCAATATCAGTTGGGTCTGTATATTTAGTGCCATTGTGCTGTAACTCAGAGCAGATCTGAGTGTTGCCATTGTGATTCTTGACATAGCTATATAATGCTTTGTGGTTGTCTTTAGAATCAGTGGTGATTTTGTTTTCGTAACTAGCTTTGGAGGATTTTATCAGGGGACGCAGCTCCATACTGAAGCTGACCAGGGAGCTCCTCCACTCATGGGTTTTACCCTCTTTTGCAACAGTTTATTCCTTCTGTTGTGCAGTTTGTTTATGGCAGGGGACCACCAGATTGGCTTCCTTTTCATGGAAGACTCTCGTCTTGGTTCTGTTTGGGATAGCACGATCCATACACTCATGTAAGTGCTTATAAAGTGCAATTGTGTAGGATTCAGTAGTCGTAACTGTATTGTCCATCTGCATGGGTGTCCTGAAGTTCACCATTTCTGTCTTAAGAATCATGAAGATGTCTTTGGAGATATTTTTTAACATGGTTTCCTTAATGGGGGGGGGGGTGGGGGCAGAATGTGGATGTGTAGGGTAATTAGCTTATGGTCAGATCGGACCAAAGAGGTGTTGACTTCAGGTGTGGAACACCGGTCACTCAGGACTAACCAAACCCCATAACAAACACAAATAACCACAAAGTGAGCTAAATGCTACTCACTCCCAGAAGTCTCAGCCTCCAGATGCACACACTCGAGGCACTTCTCAGTATGGAGAATATTGATATCTGTGCAGTAACAGAAACCTAGTTCAAGGCTCCAGAGAGCACACCAGCACTACCAGGATACTACTCATTCTATACCTTCCAGCATCAGAACCTAGATCATAGCACATAGGGTGGGGATGTATCCAAATTCATCAAAGATACCTACACCTCTCTGCATGCTCTCTACAGGATATGTACCCATAGAATGTTGCACAGCAACATTCTTCGCACTCCACAGGGGTGGGGCCACAAAAGACCCTTGGCATTCATGCTCTATGAACCTGACAGGTCTGATCTGCAAGGCAATGGAGCCAATCATAATGGAAGTCAACATTAAAAACATTGGTAACCTTCACACAGTTGAGCACACCCAGTTTGGCTTTGTCAAATGCAGATCACGCCTCCTGAACTGGGTGGATTTCTTTGAGACATTTACCCAGTCTACAGATGACTGAAATGAGCTCCACATAGCCTACCTATACCTTGCTAAGGCCTTTGACACCATTTCCCAGTCGTGCATCATAGATGAACTCACCAACCTGGGTATGAATCCATACATCACAACATGGATTGCAAACTGGCTCACAGATAGATCCCACAAATTAAGAGTTGCTGGATACCTGTCAAACTCTACACCAGTAACAACTGGTGTCCCACAGGGTTCAGTCCTGGGGTCCCTCCTGTTTGGTATAGACTTCTCAAAAGTACATGCCAACACAGGAGAGTTGTGGTTAACTAAGTTTACTGGGAACTGTAAAGTGTTTGCCATAATAGATTCCCCGGATGACACAAATATTCTTCAGAAGGGACTCTATGAGACAGATGTGTGGTGTCAGAATCATTGCCTCAAGCTCAATGTGGAAGAATGCATAGTAATCCCTTTTGATGAAAACAAAGTACCCACTAACTACCACATAGGTGTTACCCCCTTAAAACTGACAAGGTAATAAGGGATCTGGGGACACAAGTAGATAGTCATCTTTCCTTTGACAACCATGTTGCCAAAGTGATTGGGAAATCCTATGTGGCCCATCTAATCAACAAAGGGTTTGCATCAGGATCAAAAGAGGTAGTGGTGGCCCTCTACTCTTAAGTCATCAGACCCATCATTGAGTACAATGCACCATTTTGGATGTACTCAACTAAGCATATCCAGCAGCTGTAGAGACCACAGAGGAACCTCACCAAGAGGATTACTGGCCTCAAACAGTTGTGTCATGCAACACAATTGGTAAAACTAAATCTGTTCTCCGTTACGTACCACCTACTCAAAGGCACACTCTGCCTAATATACAGAGCCATGTCCAACACATAACTGTTGAATATGCTCCATCTACGAATAACAAAATTGAGTTGCACTACACACTCCAGGGATATGTACCTCATCACAACAATGAATACAACATGCTGGTGGGATCGAGTACCATCCCAGACATTTGCCTTACTGTGGAACAGAGTTACAATGTACATCAGACACAGCCCTTCGCTGACACTCTTCAATAGGAACCTTGATGAGTGAATTGGAAACAGACAATTCACATGAGGCATCACATCAGCAGCCCCACTTGAAAGGGGCTTAGGGTACCAACTATTAGAACTAGGGCTTGGGAGACTACCCAATGGGGTGGTGAAAGCTGCACAACTTGCCTAGGCTAATATATGCCTTCGTGAAGATAGTCTACTACATACCTATGAACCTATGTGACAGGTACATGTCTACAGATAGTAGATGTGTACTTCAGTGTACAGTCATGTTGTACAGCAGGCACATGGACCACATACACTGTAATGCTTACAGATACTGGTGGCTGTTATGTACAGTGGGTGAGATGTCCACCTCATGTCTTTTGTGCCATTGGGATGTGTGCTGGGTGGGACAGTCCTGGATAGCTCCCTGTCATGGTCACCCTCTTACACACATCTCTGCCCATCCATCTTTGGGTTATTATACTGTGTTCCCTCTAGATATATATATATATATATATATATATATATATATATATATATATATAGGTACATAGGTAGGTAATAGGCTATCTGCCTGAAGGCATATATTAGTATAGCCAGAGTGTGCGGCTATCACCACACATGGGGTTAGTTCCCTAGGCCTCTGTGTAGTAGAGCTGATGAAGTGATCCATGGTGTGACAGTTCAGTTTCACATGCACTCATCAAGGCTCCTCTAGAAGAGTGTCAGTTAGGGATTCAGCTTAATGTAGGTTGGAAGCCTGTTCCAAAGCAAGGGAAGTCTGTGAGTTAGTAATGTATCCCTCAAACATGTTATATTTATTGTTGTGATTATGATATCCCTAGAGCATGTGGCACAGTGAGCTTCGGTTTACTTCAGATAGCGCATGTACATCAGTTCTGGATTGCACATGGATATTTCTGCTGGGCAGAGATTGCCTGAGTAGACAGTATGCAACAGAGTACAGATTGAGTTAAATTCAGTCCTGTTGCATGGGACAACTGTTTGAGGCCAGTAATCCTCTTGTTGAAGTACTTCACTAGTCTTTCCAGTTGCTGAAGGTGCCTAGTCAGATTCATTGCAAGTGTGCCGTGATGCCCTCTGATGGGTCTGATGACTGATGAGTAGAGGGGACCTCCTTTGACCTACATGCAAAGACCTTGCCAATTTTTGGGAACACATAGCATGATTTTCTAACCACTTTGTGAATGTGTTTCTGGAAGTAGAGATGACTATCCACATGTGTCCATAGATCCCCTATTATTACCTCCATATTTAGGGTGTTGGCACCTATGTGGTATTTGTATGACTGTAGCTCGAGGCCATAATTTTGACACCACATCTGTTTGACTGAGACCCTTTTTAAGGATGTCTTTGTTGTCCCAAACATCGATTATGACAACTTTTTTGTAGTCATCTACAAACGTTGCTAAACATAGCCTTCGTGTGTTTGACTGTATTTCTGAAAAGTATACACCAGACAGGAGGGGTTCTAGGACTGAGCCATGGGTTACAGCAGTTGTTACCAGCTTGAACAGGAGACCACAATTCTTACCTTGTGGGATCTATCTGTGCCCCAGTTGGCAATCCATCAGATGACATACATGTTTATGCACAGGTTGTTGATTTTGTGGATATGCCATATGTGAGGGATATGGGGAAAAGGACTTTTCAAGGTCTATGTAGGCCATGTGGAGCTCATTTCATTGATGTATGTCCTGGGTGACTGCCTTGAAAACTGTCTAGCAGGTTTAAGAACCATGATCCGCCCCTGAACAAACCAAAATGGGTAGGGTTGGGTGTTTGTAGGCTCCCAATAGCTCTGTTTATGAGTTCCATAATGATGGACTCCATGGCCTTGCAGATCAAGCTTATTAGGCTTATAAGACTATAGTTCCCATGGTCTGTTGTGCACCAACATTTGTGGAGTGTGTCAAACGTTGCTGTAACCCATTCAACAGTTTCATATCCTGTACAGAGGGTGAGTCTCAACAGACTGTTCAAGTGCAGGGTCTGTTTGTTTTGGAGTTCAGATATGACACCGCCAGGGAAACCATGTAATCACATAGACGCCGTGTTTTTAGGTTTGGATAGAGCTGTTTAACCATTGTATATGTGATTTCTGGGTTTTCACAATCTCCAGGTATGGTAACGGGCCCTTTTATCAGTGAAAGGGGGGTAAATATGCATGAACCTGTCTGACAAGATGTTGGCAATGTCAGTCATGAACATGTATTCATTTACACTTTGCACTGACTCAGAACATATATAAGTTTACACTGATATTTATGACATAGCGAAAGAAAGCTTCATGGTTTTCTATGGACTCTTTGGCAATATTTTTGCCAGAACATGGCTTGGATAATGTTAGGAGTGCTCATTGTTTCTTGATGATACTGATCGGAGATTTATTGTTCTTCTTTGGATTTTCTTGAGCAACTTAAATACTTGTAGTACATAGTTTGATTATGACAGGGGTCCAATATATTATATGGGTCTGTTTTTATATCACTGTGTGCGCAAGGCAGGATTGGTGAATACTGACAAGTGTCTGGAGTAAGAACTGCAACTGCCAGATATGTGTGGCCCACTGCTGTACTCAGACATGGCCTACGTGTGTGAGCATGCCCAGTATGACCTTTCAGTATGTTGCTGACTGAAATTGTCTAAATTTGTTTAAGTGTGTGAGCATGCCCACTATGGGCATATATACTATATGTGTGTGAAAAATAAAGTTAGTTTTTACTTCAGAGCTCACCTTTGTGTTGTACATCGACAGGAAGCATGCTGTGCCTGCAGGGCTTCCATGAGTCAATTTGCATAGACTTATCAACATTTCTACATACAGGGGGGACAGCTGTTATTTGTACATTTCTACCCAGGGGGCACACCTGATTGTTACTGTGGGTGTACATAGAATGAAGGGTACACCTGACACTTATACACATTTTCTAGGCCTGCACTGCTATGTCAGGTACTCCATTTCAGTCTGTACTGTTGCCTATCTTACTGGCTTGAGCCATACCACTGTACTACAGACCTTAGCTTCAAATTACA
Source organism: Protopterus annectens (assembly GCF_019279795.1). Lineage (NCBI taxonomy): Eukaryota > Metazoa > Chordata > Ceratodontiformes > Protopteridae > Protopterus > Protopterus annectens. Next base: position 334,172,334 of record NC_056735.1, read on the forward strand.
TGCATATTAGTTTGTGACTTCATAGCCTACCCAACACACATCACACTGCCTGGCCTGCTGTTATTTGTCTGCATAGGCCTGGGGGGATGTTACTTATATGCCTCTTCAGAGGGCATGATACAGCATTTGTTTGTGTATGCGTTTGTCTACAATTGTCCTGCTGGCTGTGACTGTTAGGTATGTGACACCCCCAACTGGTATGTGTGAGTGACTTAAGTTGTGTCTGTGCCAATGAAATGCTGTCATGGCTTAATGGTTCAGTACTGTGACTGTAGAGCAAAGTATCCTGAGTTCAAGCCCTGTCAATGCTTTTTATTTTCCTGCTGGGCAGACCTGACTGGATAAGGAACAGTAAAGCAGGTGTGAGCGTGTTTACCTGACTTTGCTTGACTTTGCCCAACATTGCCCAACGTTGCCCGACATTGCCTGACATTGCGCTGGTTAGAGCGGTGCGCGGCTATGCACAATTGTATTTAAATATGCTCAATACTGGTAAAATTTGCTTAGCAGTGCTTTATATTTCTTAAAATAGGGACTCATGCCTCAGGTGGTGCTGCAGGGCTGCCTGTGTTGGATGCACGTATTACACTCCCTGTACATGTTTGAAAACAGGTAGTGTCAAGTTAGGCATCCTTTTTACTGTATGTGCGAGTCAGAGAGAGGTGTCATTTCCAGGGTTCCTACTGAGTCAGTGTATGTGCTATGCGTTGCCTGTTTGCCAAGGCCAGGGCATACTGTGCACGCCTCCTTCTGCCTACTGGGGCAGGCTCAGGTTGTTCCTCCTCCGAGTCATGCTGTGCCTGTGCAGGTCTTAGCAATGGTGGGGGACTATTTGGCCCTGCCCCATGTTGTTCCTGCTGCAGCTGTTTCCGCAGGATCATATTGTGTAGCATGGCACATACCATGACAATTTGGGAACATGTAGTTGGTGAGTACTGCAAGGCTCCACCAGATGTCTCCAGGCACTGGAACCATGACTTGTGCATCCCAAACACATGCTCAAAATGTTTCTTTTTTGTGCGTGTGCCTCATTATGGGAGTTCTTGTTCATGTGTGTGCATTTCTGATGTGTGTCATCAGCCACGGCTCCAGTGCCTATCCAGCATCCCCCACTAGGTGACCATCAGGGATGTCCCCACTGGCAAATCTCTGGTGCAGCTGTGTCAGATGCCAGATGTGGGAATTGTGATAGCTTCCAGGGCAGCCAGCACACACATTCATTATTATGCCCTGGGCATCGCACACAACCTGGCAGTTGATGGAGGCGAAGCCCTTGCAGTTGATGTAGACCCTACCCCACTCACCGGGTGGTGGTTTGATGTGTATGTGCGTGCAGTCTATTACACCCACTACCTTAGGGTATTCTGCTATTTGGTGGAAAAGATGCATATTGCTGGCCAATGCCTCATGGGAATTGGGGAAATATACATGCTCACTGACATGTGCTGACATGGCATCCAGGAACTGGGGCAGTTCCCTGGATGTTGATGCCTGTGAAATCCCCATCATATCACCAGTTTGTCTCTGGAAGGTACCTGTAGCTAGTATTCTTAGGCCAACACATACCTTGGTATCCACTGGGATGGGTTCCTCTCTGTTGGTTCTGTGTGTGAGGCGTGGCCGGCACATTCAACAATTTGCTGCAAGAGGTGTCTGTCCACCCTATATTGCTCCACTATCTCCAGCTCATGTAGCCCCTTGTAGGTTACCCTGGGTCTGTACACCCTTCTCCGTCTCCTCACTGTGGGTTGCTCAGCAGCATTAACAACATTACCACCCTCAGCACCTTACACATGTTGGTTTATGATAGCAAGAGCAGCCCCTAACATTTTGTCTGACTTTAAAGTTTTTAAGGTTTCCCTCTTTGTATACTACAGTGTTGCAGAGTTCTTGAGAAAAAAAACAGGGAATAATGCTGTTTACAGAGTTTAAAGTGCTGGGCTGGGCTGGGCTAGTCTGCTGCCTGTGTAATTGGCTGATTCTGATATATTTCACCTGGCAACTCTGCTAGTTGTCCCTGGTTAACTTCCTACTACTTCTTTTCCTTCCTTTTCCCTTTCTGTTTCCACCCGGGGCAGCACCGCACAAACAAGCGCACATGCAAGCACACGCTGTGTGCACGTTTGCAAGAAATTTTAGATATTTTCATGGTGTGCACCTTTGGTTTCTGGTTTTCAAAAAGGACAGCTGTAGACACGCCTCTTGCAATCCTGAGCAACTCATGGCAAACACAAGACACTGTGCTCCAATAAGCTTACAGCCTTCTGACACACCCCCTCATGATGTTACCTATATTCTACTCTACTACTCACCTACTCCTACACTTACGCTCTTGGGACATGGCTCACATGTTGGTGAAAATTGGGATTCACTATCCTTGTCCTCATTTGCATAGGATTGCCTACTAATGCATGGTTACATTTCTCACACTGAGCTTCCCCTCCTTAGCAATCAGTACTCATTGGCCATGTTGTCTTCAGCCTGCCATTCACCAGCATGGCAGGATAAGCTTTTTAATGAAAATGGCAATTTTTAAATTATTTTCTTGTTTTTTAAAGTGCTGCATGTTTGCGCAGTGCTGCGCTACTCTTAAAGATTGGAGATTGGGGAAAAAAGTTAGATTTTAATAATTTTAAACATTTATAAATGCCAATGGCCTTATATTTGGCCATTGGCATGCTTCCTCAAATGTATGCATCCTTTATTTGGAGCTGTCATAGCTCCATTTAGCTATTTGCAGAACAGTACGCCGTTACCAACGGAGTACATTTCTGCAGATAACACTAATCTTCCACTGACAGATTAGTGTTTCCTGGATTGCAAATTTACCTCATTTGCATAGCTTTCAGCAGCAAATGAGGTAATTTGCATACCATGACACTGTCCGTGCAAGAGTAGCTTTAGCAGCTCTCATGCACCCCCCTGCTGGCTGTACCTGGATCGCACGGCAGACATATTGTTTCTGTGAGCTCCTACACTCTTCTTGCACTCCGTGCAAGCTTTTGTAAATCCAGCCCAATGTTTAAATCAGCTATAAAAAGTAACAATGTAATGCTTTCTGCTGTTTCTTATAAAACTCTAAAGCTTTCAGCCATATTCACTTTCGATTATCACAGCAACATTATTCCTTGCGTTAGAGAGTAGAGATATCTAAGCCTTACATAGACCCTTCCCTCTCATTATCCATAAATGCCAACAATATGGTTAATAAGTCTTCTCTTTCAGCTTTAACTCTGGTATAAAATCTTTCATCTGGTTAACTCCAACTACTTGTGCAGCCATTGCCAACGATGTCTTCCTATCTAAGTTTGAGCATGGCTTGCCTTTTCTGTTTATTTATTTATTTATTTATTTTCACAGAGCCTATAACACCCATAGACTATAATCAAATGAAAACAAAATATGCAGTGACAGAAAGGTCAACCTTCCAAATGGGCATCTTTCTTTTAGATATTTATATATGTACACATTTCCCCTCTTCTAATTACTTCACTCCTCTCACTATAATAGGCTATAGTACTACCCCTTTAGTACAAGTCATCTCATTCATGATGGCTACACCTTATCCAAAAAAGCTTTAAACATGGTACCAGTTTTCATTGTTTTGCCATTGTAAGCTTTTTTTTTTTGCTTCTTGAGCTAAATATTATAATATATTCTTGCATTGATAAATATGTATATGTTTTTAGCTGTGCCTGCAAATGGTTTATTGAGATCAGCGCATTACCCCAGTAAACAAATATAACTAAATAAATAAATAAATAAATAATGCCAAAAAGTGTATAGTCATCCCCTTTGGCAAAAACAAAGTGCCCACAAATTACCACATAGGTGGTAATCCATTAAGTACAGAAGAAGTAATTAGGGACCTGGGGACCCAAGTTGATAGCAATCTCTCATTTGACAACCACATGGCCAAAGTGGTTAGAAAAACATTTTATATAGCCCACCTAATCATGAAGGGATTCACATCTAGATCAGGGGAGGTCATCGTGCCTCTTTACTCATCCCTCATCAGGCCCATAATTGAGTACAATGCCCCTTTTGGGATGTACCTTACCAGACACCTGCAGCAACTGTAAAGACCCCAAAAGTACCTCAACAAGAGGATCAAAGGGCTCAAACAGATTCCATATGCTGCCCGGTTAAAGAAACTCCAGCTCTACTCAGTGGCATACCGCCTGTTCAGAGGCGATCTGTGCCTGACGTATAAAGCCATGTCCAACCCGGAATTAATGGACATGCTGCACCTCAGAAAATCCAAATCCCATCGAGCTACGCTCGAGAGACTTGAACCTCAGCACTGAAATAAATAGGACATGCTGGAGGGACAGATTCATAACCCAGAGGCTCCCTTCACTCTGGAATAAAATCCCAGTCCAGGTTAGGCAGAGTCCCTCATTGACTCTCTTCAAGAGAAATCTTGATGAGTGGATGGGAGATCATAGGTTTACCCCAGGTATCACTTCTGTGTCACTGTTAGACAGAGGCACAGTATACTAACCTCGAAAAAGGGCATAGCAAAATTAATTTAAAATGGGTGGTGAAAGCCAAATACACTCTGGCTAGGCTTATAAATGCCCTAGGGCAGATAGCCTAGTATGAACCTATGAACCTATGAACAATAAAAATGATAAAATCCTAAAGCATATCTGCTGTCCACCGCTAAGAAGAAAACTGCCAATCAGGGAACAATCTCATTCATTTTTTTTTTAAACATCTTCATTAAATTATCACAAGACTTTGGTGTACATTATAGAAAGTAAAAAACACCATATTGACATCTGTCATATTCATGCATCATACATTGCATATATGTTTCCTCTCATAGTTTCATAGGTAAGTACTAGGGTAGCTGCCCTTGTGAGCCATTTTATGCTCATCCAATTTGACTTTTTGCTTGAATTATCCTATCCCATTTTATTAGAGATTGGTCTTACATATCCCATGGTTGATAATTATTTATTATCCCTAATGATAACAACTAGGATCATACCATAGATAATTTGAGGGGACCCACAAATGTAATAAGGCATTAAGGAACTGCCTCTGTCCATTAGTATTACAGGGTTAAGTCCTGGGGTAATGTTTCAGTTTCTCTTCCATAGATCCAAGTTGCACTTAAATATGGACATGGATGAGCTTTGTTTTATGTGGTTGTGGAGTCTGTTCCAGACCAGTGGTATCTTCTGCAAAATATACCTGCCTCTCAAAACTGTTCTGTTGATATTGCAGAGGTTTACTCCTTGAATGAGTATTTCTGATGCCATTTCAAATGCTGATGTGCAATAAATCCATCATTATTGGGTGGGAGGATGGCTTGTATGTAGACACAGGTCACCTCTTAGCAGTTGGTAGGATACTGAGCATAGCAACAAGACTTTGAATTGGTCCATGTAGGACATGCTTTTTAGGCCTGTTATCTCTGTGGGCATTTAAGTTGTCGCATATGTCTGGACAGATACATGCCAAAGTGAGCATTATGCTCAATGCCTGGCCTAATGAAGACTGAGTAAAGGGGGACAATGACATCCTTACATCTAGACACAATCCCTACAAGCTGTGCAATATAGAATAACTTTCTTATGAGGACATGTTGGTCAAAAGTTAGGTTATTCTCCAAATAAAGTTCCCAAATCCAAAACAAGTGGGTCAAATGATAGAGGTGTATAGTCAATGTGGCACTTTCCTGGGGTAGATGCCTCCCCAAAAGATACAAAAATGCATTTTTTGGCATTTAGTTTAGATAAATGATTTTGCCACCAGTTATTTATTTGAGACAAACATTCCTGCAGGATGGCTAAGTCATTTGGAGAGTCAATGACTGCTCCTAGCTTGCAGTCATCTGCAAACGTAGTCAGCCAGAGCCTTTTGTTATTGGCTTTTATTTAGAAAGGTTAATGACAAATGGGAGAGGTCCCAGCACAGAGCCCTAGGGGACTCCAGTGGTGACTGGTCTCTTTATGGAGGTAACTTCTTCTACTGTCTCCTACTGTGATTTCCATCATCCTACCTGTGATCCAGTTGGCAATCCAGTGGGTGACATAGGGGTTTATTTCCATTTTATTTAACTTTTCTGCTATGCCTGAGTGGGGAATTGTGTTAAAAGCTTTAGCTAGGTCAAGGTATGTTTTGTGAACCATTTTTCCTTCATCCATTAGTTTAGTGATGTTTTCAAAAAAATCCACCAGGTTGAGTAAGCATGACTTTTCCTTCATGAATCCAAACAGAGATGGGTCTAGTTTTCAGTGGTTCCCTGTGTCCTTATTGATTAGTTCCATAACAACTCTTTCTATGGCTTTGCATATAAAACTGGTCAGACTTATGGGTCTGTTATTGTCTGGGTCCATGGAAGGTCCTCCTTTATGCAGGGAAATGACTGTAGCTGTTCTCCATTCACTTTGTACAAAATCTGTATAGAGGCAGAGATTAAATAATGTTGTTAGGAGTATGGATAAATTGTGCTTCATGGTATTTAGGATGCATCCAGAGATATTTTCTGGTCCACTGATGCAGTATTTTTCGCTTTTGATAGCACTCATAGGACATTGTCTTGAGTGATAGCTGGATGTGAGCCAGTTTCAGGTATATCTTGAGGGGCAGACAGAGGGGATAGAGGGATAAAGTTAGAGCTACATTTATCAGCCAGTAGGGTCACTACATCTTCAGCCTCATTGTAGGTCACATTGTTCTGAATTAGCTCAGGACATTGCTGCATTTTGTTTTTGAGATTATGAACATAACTAAAAAGGACTTGAGGTTGTCTTGGGTAGCTATTTTAGCATCAAACTTGGCTTTGATGGATTTTATTAAGATCCTGAGTTGTTTGTTTATTTTAGTGACAATGTCTCTAACATTTTGCAAATTACCTTCTTACTTTAGGTGAACATTAGTTTCCTTTTATTGTAAAGTTTGTTGATATTATGGTTCCACCATGGGGGTTTGTTTCTGGGGTTTACCCCACACTTGTTCCTACAGGGAACAGCTGCATCTACTGCAACTGTTTACATGCTGATATAGTGTGGTGGTGTATTCTTTCTACATATTTGGTGGAGTTAACTGGCTTTGGTGGGGATTTGAAGCTTGCCAATGTATTACTTTGGAGTAGCTAGTTTGTCTTAAAGAAATTTCTAAAGGTACTTTGGGTGGAAAGAATCTCTGGTTTCAATTTTATTTTGAAGGAGACTGCTTTATGGTCAGACCTAACAAGTGATGAAAATATGCAAGGAATAGTTTAAGATGCCCCAGTATTAGTAAAGACAAGATCCAAGATGTTATTCCCTCTGTTGGGTACTCTGACTAATTCTTTGAGGACATTTTTATTGACAATGCCCAGGCATCTCTGTAATTAAGTACTAGTGGTAGTTTAGGTTTCCTACAGTATAGTTGGATAGTTTAGACCACCTAGGAAAATGGTATTGTGTTTAATACTGAGTGATTCTAGTTCCTGTAGACAGGTGCTGTGGATTTTTTGCATCATTGGGGGAGTTCTGTTGCTAGCTATTATTTGGTACAGGACCTTTCTAATAGTTATTTTGACATGAAGACGCATCATGCTACTTTACCAGCTTTGATGTGAGTCTTTTCTGGATAAAGATTGAGACACCTCCATCTTTTTTCCTGTCCTGCCCAGAACTGGTCTAAACATGTGGACGATGCTTTAGCCCTGAACAGCAGGAGTGCTGTCTACCATTTTAAACCATGTCTCAGTCACCACACAGATATCAACATCATCCAGGGTGAGAATGGTTGTAGGGAGTCAGTTTCTTGTTTAAGCTCCTGGCATTGATCAGTAATACCTTCATGTTTTCCTTTGCTTGTTTCATTATGTTGGAACGTTTATCCGTTTGGCATTGCCTGAAAAAGGTAGTATCGGGGTGGACAATAATCAAAACCCTAGAGGGAGTAGATGTAGGTCATTCCTGGCAAAACAGCATGGTGTGTTGATCATGTCCTCCTATGGTGATAAATAGTGGATCCCCTTTGAATGACACCAAAAACTAAACTAATTATTGAAGTCAATTATTTTTTGCTCGTATTGTGGCATCATCCTTGGAGAAGGTACAATGTTGCTCAATGCTAGTTCATACCTGCTTGTGATGCTTTGTCTGAGAGCTCCATCATGCCAATCTTCATGTAGTCCAGGGAGGTACACCTCAAGTCATTGACACCAGCATGAACTATGACAGAGTCATACTGGCATCTTTTGCTTAAAGGAGCACTCCACCCAAAAGTAAAGTTTTTTTTTCTTTCTTTCCAATAATCCAACACTAAACACTTCACATACAGAAAAGGCATCATTTAATTGTTATATTTGTCTTTCTTTCCTGCATTTGGCTCATCTGTTATATTACAAAGGTTTCTAAGAGTGGCAGACTGATTAGGTTGGGTCACTTATCTCAACTGTAGAGTCATTAAGAAAACAATGCCTCTTAAACAATGGCATTTAAATGTGCCATATCAGTTACAGTCTGCCAGCATCACACTTCAGATAAATGGAGTAACCTGGACTATGTAAAAGGGCAGGGCTTTCAAGTTTAGTTTTCAGATGTAAATGTCTTTCCCATTAATCAAACTCTCAGTGCCACAAAGAAAGTAGTTCTTCTTACTTTCTGTCAGTATTTGATTTTGCATTTTTTTCTACTCTGTTGTTGCTGTATCTTTCGGCTTTTCCCGGTTAGGGGTCACCACAGTGGAACTGCCGTTCAACTAATGATTGGCAGTTGATTTTTACGTACCGAGTTGCCAGCCCTGACGTACAACCTTCAATGAAGGTACGCCTATTCATGCATGTCTCCACACAGAAGACGCTTTAGCTGAGAATCGAACAAGTACATGTTTCTTCTGGTGTTTAGTTAAAGCATTTTTGCATTGCATGCAGTGTTTTGTTGACATAAGAAAAGATTGACGTCAAAGACTTTAATTCCAGCACAATATTTAAAACTGTTAATACAACACAAAACTTCCCAGCCCACATATCACCTATTAATCACATAGGTCAGATTTCTCACATGTAAACCCTGAACTGCAGTTTTTACTTTGAAAAGAACAATTAACTCAGCTACATTTCAAACATGTTATTCAAACATTCCTTAAAATCAAATGAAGCAAAGTAATCAAAAATGCAGTTTGATGATCACAATCATAAGATGGCAGTCACAGCACTGTTGTAAAGTGATGAGAGGGAAAACCACAGTGAATGATCCCTTAGTAAGGTTTTCTTTTTGTCTGTTTAAAATGACATCAGGAAGACAAAGGCATCGACTGTAAAACTAAATCATGCAAGTCATGTCAGCCTCCTTTCAGGTCATTTTGGGGTATAACAAATTAGAAATTAATAGTAACCACTTACTTTGATACATAGACATTAGTAATGCAGAAAAGTTCAAGATTTGCTGAAACACGTTCCTTTTTTTCAGTTTTTCGGTGTGGTTCTCCTTTAAGGACTTGGGTGCTTGCATGATTTGATGAATCCTGGCACCAAAATTAGCAACTGAACTCCCTTTTTAACATATATTCATTCCAGCAGTACATACATTGCTCATTTCCTGAGTTCCCTTATATCTCACTCAGCCTCCTGAACATTATTCTGCATTCCATTTGTTTATATGTAATTTGCTTCTTCCCTTTTCTAAAGATCCTACCTATAGTTCATTTATCTCCTTTAAAATATTCAGTACTTCATTTACAGCTGGTTTACATTTTGATTACTATTTTTAGTAACTGCTTTTTGGGAGCCAATAGCATTAAATTTATTCAAACCTTACTCTGTGTAAACAATTTACAGTTTCCCAGCTTAAAAAAGATGCATTTCCTTAGTTGTAGCCATTTACTTCTCCAACATTTCTGACAGAGTAATCTGTATGGAATTTTAAAAATCTGCAAACTTGTTACATTCTCAGAGAACATGTTCCCAGTTGCCTCTTTCTTTTCCATTTCACCTCCATTATCTGCTGGCTACCTGATGAAAACTTCTTTTCAGTCTGCTTGGGGTATAAAATATATATGCAAACACTTCCAAGCAAAAATCCTAAACCTTCTGAACTTTGTTGCATACTTGGGAGCCAAACAGATGTTCTCCAGTTGTTCCTTTGCCAATTGTCTTTGTAGACTTTCTTCACAATATTTTCTAACCTCCTCTGACAGACTATTTTAGTTACCATGTAATATGTCATATGCTATACTAATTATCCCTCTTTATCTGCAGCTTCTCTTCTTGACTCAGCTAAAAAGTCTGCCAGAGCTGGTCTTTTATTCAACACTCCTTTATTACTTTTCTCTTTGTCTATACTCTGATATCAGTCCCTGGTTGGGATGGCAGTCTATAACCTACAGACCAATCTAACTTCTTAAGAAGTAGCCAAGAAAACTGTTAGCGGATTAAAATGGAAAACTTTCAAAACTATCATTGAGGTGCATGTCTTTTCTAAATTTGGCCCTGCACTACTGAATAAGCTGTTCTTTGGGGGAAAAAAAACAGACTCCCTCCAGGGCTTTAAGACCACACTTTCCCAATACCTAAATGATTTAAAATCAATGGTTAAATAGTGTTCCTCTGAATGATATATATGCCTTTCTCAGTTCCTCTTTATCTTTTCCCCAAGATTAATATTGTCCATACCATATGTATGTTTTATTTAATGGACTGCTGTAGAGGTAATAACAAGGTACATTTTATTCTACCAAGAATGACAAATGTACATGCCATTTATCCACACTCACCAAAGCTCAAGTTATACAAAAAAAATATTTCTTGCTGTCACGTCTAATGCACATACTGTATATAACTGAGTTACTCGTAATAATATATTCTCTATCTGGTCAGAGATTATATAGATATTATATCAATTATAGAAGTTTAAAAAAGTGTTCATAGTTAACTGGTACTTATGCCAGTGTTAGTCAGTGAATTATGTTTAAATATGTTGGCTAGATATTTACACAATGTTATCTTCCTACACCTTCTCTGACAACACTGTATATCTCAATGATTTGTTTTTGTAACTCTTTAATAGTAACTTTGTATTTTTGCTTGAAGCCCAGGTCATGGTTGAAAATGGTCCCTGGTCCCACACACCTATCCTGTTACCCAACTATAAAATAAATATACCTTAAATCAACTATTTCATTTCTGTAGATTGTGAGATGCAAATTCAACAAAAACTCACCAGTTTACCATTCTGATTTAGCTTATTATATATGTTCTCACTGTTACCACAGCTAAGTAAATATCATAACCACTTTCATTTACATATCATACAACAAAGACCATGTGATCTTTGGAGTGACATAACCATTGAAAGATTTATGTAACTGTATGTTAATAAAATAAAGTTGCAGAAAACCAAGTTTCATCCTGTATCTACAAAAAAAATCATATTAACACTAGAGTACATAAAAAAGAAATACGCAGTTATATATTCTTGATGTAGAAATTAAACATTTGGGAGATAATGCATATCACCACACTTAAATAACTTTCAAAAGTTCTCATAACTTAATTTATTCTTTTAACACATGTACTTTATTGAGCAATTCAGAGAAAATCATAATAATGAGCTAAAATTATTAAACCTATTTAACATTTCTTTGAAATAAAGTCTAAAAAAACCTCAGTATATTGTCCCAAAGCAAGATTTAGCTATATGCATTGAACTTGTGGGAGTACTTCTCTAAGTTGTATGTTTGCTTCCAGCCTTTGTACTTTGACTCACACAACTGTCATAAAGCATTTCAGGCATGTTAAACAGCTGCTGCTTGCCAATCCTGTGATGCCATCATAGAATTTGATTAGTGCTGCATTTGTGATGTCCACTGCCCTTCATCTGTAGTACTTCAGTTGTCTTGCAACACTAGTTCACAGTCTCTTCCTTGAGAATCTGCTTGAAGCTACCAGCTGATCCATTCAGATTTAAAAACATGTTTCCTGACAAAAGCATCTTATGGATTTAAAAAAATGTTCATGCAGGTTGGAAAGAAAACTATCGGACAAAGGCTGGATATATCATAATAAACCTTAAGTTTTTCACGCAACATTCTTGTACAACCTCAAAGGCACAAGCACATCATCTGCACATTTGAAAAGAAAACTTTTGCTGTAATATTGGTATAATGCATGCACATTACATGAGGGATGTAGTCACTAGCTCTGTATATTAGTTGCTATAGCATAACTTGTCATACCTTTAGAACTGTAGAACCCAATTTTTAACAGCCTAATGTACCCCTTCATAGGCAGCCTTTAATCTATAGCTCTCATGTATGGATATTTTATGAATTCTCCCATCTGACAGTACTTAATTTAATTTATTAACTGTATTTCATAGTCACACATTAGGTAAAACTATTTCCCTCCTCCACCACAGACATTTATTCAACATCAGATAATTAACTACAAGATTTTTGATACTAATCTAATTTCATCCTTTCTTTATGTAATAGTTCCCCAGCAAGCAGAAGATTTTGTCAGACCACCCCTAATCATACTTCTCTTATTTATTCTTCTAATTTTATTTTCATGTAGTAAACTATTGTTGCTACTAGTGCCCTACTTTACAAGTTTGTAAACTTTCTTGTTAAATCCCTGCTTTATATAATTTACTTTATATAGTAAATAGCAAACAGTAACATTTGCACTCTTACCTTCATTTGGGCCAGTTCCCACCCACACCACTACAACTACACTTATACTATCCTTACCTCCTCCCACTCTACCAGTTAACTAGGTATTGGGACTATTTGCCCAAACAAATCTATTCCTTCCTAACTGCATCCTACTACTATACTCCAATCTGCCTAAAACTATCTTCTCAGGCATGCCTACGTTATATTTGCACTTTCTAGATTCAATGTTCTACCCCTAATGTATTTAAGTTTTCCCTACCATACTGCCACACTCCTGTACTACAAAGTATATACATCTACTAAACCTCAATTTACATCATCTTACATAGTCACTCTCTCTGTTTAAACTTTTTAATTCATACTTTATCATCCTAGTAATAATCTCTTACAATACTACCATGTTTTCCATACTTATATGGCTGCTAGGTCACTCCACAGCCTATCACATTCTTTTAATTCCCAAAGCCATCCATCTCACCACTAATTATGATTTATATCTTCACCTCTGCATCAGCTACCAGGATATCTCACAGATTCTTTGTAAGCTTAACACCAGTCTCCTCTTTACACTTAAATTACTCCACTTTCATCCTTCACCAATTAACAACAAATATTTTCTGTTAAAAATCAAGCCTATTTCCACCCATAGACCACAAGCCTCTAAAATCTGACAGTGGGGAGACATTCACCCTAACCCTAGACCACCTTTACCACCCACACCAATCCCTACTGCCTCTTCAACAATTTACTTACCTACCCTCATCATCACAGTCTCTCCACCCCTATTCCATTGCTTCTAACTCTAATCCCCACTCAACTTAATGCACTTTCCTCTTCCAACACTAACACTTCATCAAAAGACCTTAACCTCATCACAGTAAATACTACATAGTATTTGTAATGAAGTAACAGAACGGCATGTCTAGATATCTCAATAAACCTCTGACATCTTAGTCATCACAGAAATCTGGCTTCAACCAAATATTAGTGACACTGAAACTCTTCTCCCTAGCTGCAACATAGTTAGATTAGACAGGATAAAAAGATAGCTGGCGGCATAAATTGCCTTTACTCTAACCCCTACACCATCTTTAAATTCACAAAGTCAATCTGAAACTTCCATACTGCTTAAATACTTATTATCTTCCTAAATTTAAATAAGAATAAGAGCATCATCATAATATATGTACCCCATAGGCAACAATATACCTATACTAGAAGACATTCTGTTCTGGACAAATGGATCGATCTGTAACAAAACCATCATCCTGTGCGATGTCAACATTGACTGGCTAACCCTTTCTGCAGACTACCTCTCTCCAGCATAACCCTATTTGATTTAACATCACTCATAACAACCCCAACAAGATATAACAATAAGCATGACAAAGGTAATATCTTTGACTGGATATTGGTATCTGAACCCAGTATAACTCTGCCAGTGCACATTCTGATGCTCTAAGTGACCACTTCCCTGTTCACAACCAAACAAAGTATACACCCCAGACTGAAAACAATGAATAAAAGATGGCATGTAACCTAAGTTCTACCCTTTCTCTTTCAATGATACATTACTGGCTGTGAAGAAGTCTCCTTTAAAAATCGGGTCTATATTATATAATCGAACGCTTAAAAAAGTGACCGCTGATTGATCGACCTAATTTAAGCGAAAGCTTACAATCTCGAACTGTCAGATCAGTGATTTTTTTCCCAGGGAAAAAAATCGCTGATCCAAAACCCATACACACAACACAAGCACACCAAACAAACAGAAATCCACACACATACACCTAAAATCTGATACCTAACCCTACATTAAACTATGCACACACCACTAACTACCCACTTACCTTAACCTAAACCCTAACCCTAATGTCTGTCACTGCCGCACACTCACCTCACTTGCTCCCTAACCCTAACTCACTTAAATCCGCCCTAACCCTCATGTCCACTCAATCGCACACACACCTAACCCGAGCCCTAACCCTAACTCACCTAAATCACCCTAACACTCACATCCACACAATCGCTCACTTACCTGTATCTGACTGGTAACTTTCCACCATAACACTGAAAATACCGAAGCAACAGAAAAGGACAACCAAATTCTTTCTCTAGGAAAAAATTAGAGTTTCTGCTGCTTCGATATTTTGCAGTTTCGCGAAAATAAGTTTGATCAATCAGCGTTCGCTTTTTTAAGCATTCGAGGATATAATATAGGCCCTAAAAATCATACCCCTAGATGAAGCTGTTAACCATTTCAGCACACTTTTTCTAAACATACTCAGTATGGTCTCACTGCAAACAAAAAGAGTCAAATCAAATCATGCTCCTTGGCTTACTAAACAAAACAGATGTTTTATGAAGGATAAGGACACAGGTGAGAAACAATAACAGAAACATGAAACAATTTAACAGCTTCTAGCATTCAGGTAGATTTGTAACTTAGTCAAAAATCAAGTAAACATCAACAAAATACAATTACATTTGAACTTACCATAAGCACAACCAACAAATGTTGGTATTTTATCTACTCTCTACTGACTCCCATGCCTCTCAACTGTACAGATTTTTGCAGAATGTCCAGATTTTTGCTTCATATTTTTGGTCCGTTTTTCAAACAAATTGTGTTTTTCTGGCAAATTAATGGCAAATCATTAAAGAGTAAAGTTAGAAAATAATGAAAGACATTTAGATTCATAGGTTCATAGGTAGGTACTAGGCTATCTGCCCAAGGGCATTTATAAGCCTAGCCAGAATGTGTTGGCTTTCGCCTCCCTTTTAAATTAGTTTCCTGGGCCTCTGTCTAGCAGGGCCATTGAAGTGATCCCAGGGGTAAATTTATGATTTCCCATCCACTCATCAAGATTCCTCTTGAAGAGAGACAGTGAGGGGCTTTGCCTAACATAAATTGGGATCCCATTCCACAGCGAGAGAAGTCTCTAGGACAGGAATCTATCCTTCTAGCATGTCCTGTTTATTGTTGTGCTGAGGTTTAACTCACTGGAGCGTGTGGCTCTAAGAGATTTAGTTTTCTTGTGGTGGAGCATGTCCATTAATTCTGGGTTGGACATGACCTTGTAAGTCAGGCAGAGATCACCTCTGAGCAGGTGGTAAGCAACCGAGTAGAGCTGGAGTTTCTTTAGTCGAGCTGCATAGGGCATCTGTTTGAGGCCCATGATCCTCTTGGTGAGGTACTTCTGTGGTCTTTCCAGCTGTTGCAGGTGCCAAGTAAGGTACATTCCAAATGGGGCATTGTACTCTATCATGGGCCTAATGAGTGATGAGTAGAGGAGCACAATGACCTCTCTAGATCTAGATGTGAACGCTTTCGTGATTAGGTGGGCTACATAGAAGGATTTTCTAACCACTTTGGCAATGTGATTATCAAAGGAGAGGTTGCTATCTACCTGGGTCCCCAGATCCCTAATTACATCTTCCGTACTTAGTGGATTACCACCTGTGTGATAATTTGTGGGCACTTTGTTTTTCCCAAAGAGTATGACTATGCACTTTTTGGCATTTAGCTTGAGGCCATGGTTCTGACACCAGGTATCTGTCTCTGTGAGACCCTTCTGGAGGATGTCTGTGTCAGCCAGAGAGTTGATTATGGCTCCCAGTTTGCAGTCATCTGCAAACTTGGTCAGCCATAGTCCTCCCATGCTTGCCTGTACCTCAGAGAAGTATATACTGAACAGGAGGGGTCCCAGGACTGAGCTCTGTGGGTCGCCACTTGTAACTGGTTTAGAGTCGGACATGGCACCCGCAACTCTGACCATGTGAGTTATATCCGTGAGCCAGTTGGCAACCCATCTCATGACATAGGGGTTAATGTTCAAGCTGGTAAGCTTATCTATGATGCCAGAGTGAGGAATGGTGTCGAAGACCTTAGCGAAGTCCAGGTAGGCTGTGTGGACTACCTTTCCCTCATCTATGGCCATGGTAACTATTTTAAAGAAGTTAAATAGATTTAGGAGGCAGGATCTGCCTTTAACAAAGCCGAATTGGGTAGGGTCCAGTGTCTGGAGGTTCCCAATGTCTCAGTTTATGAGTTCCATGACAATGCGCTCCATAGCTTTGCAGACCAGGGTAGTCAGGCTTATAGAGCGATAGTTCCCAGGATGTGTTGTGGCACCACCTTTGTGGAGCGGGATGACTGTTGCTGTATGCCATTCTTTGGGTACATAGCCTGTGGTAAGGCTGAGTTTGAACAGTGAATTTAGGTGAGGGTTTAGTTCATTTTGGAGCTTGTGTGAGATGCAGCCTGGGATACCATCTGGTCCCATTGATGCTGTGTTTTTAGCTTTGGAGAGGGCTGTTTTTACCTGCGTGTCTGTGATGTCAGGGGCTCTACATTCTTCTGAGCTGGACACAGGCCCTTTTGGGGGTGGGGGGGGGGTAAAGTTTGCACTGAACCTTTCAGCCAGGATGTTGGCAATGTCAGTTGGTTCAGTGTATTTTTTGCCATTTTGCACTAGCTCAGAGCATATCTGAGAGTTGCCACCTAGATTCTTGACATAGCTAAAGAAGGCTTTGTGATTATCTTTAGAGTCTTTGGCAATTTTTCTTTCGAAACTGGCCTTGGATGATTTTATGAGGGATCGTTGTTTCTTGCTAATATTGATCAGGGATGCCTTTCCTTTTTGGGATTTTGCTCCATCATGTAATAGTTTCCTCCTTCTGTTGTATAGCTTATTTATGGCTGGGGACACCAGACTGGTTTCCTCTTTTTGGAGGAGTGAGTCTTGGTTTTACTTGGGATTGCTCGATCCATGCATTCCTGTAGCTGCTCATAGAATGCATTTGTAAAGAATTCTGCGGTTTGGGCAGCATTATCCTTCAGCAAGGGGGCTTTGAAACTTTCCACCTCGGTCTTGAGAAGTGTGAAATTGGCTTTTGAAAAGTTTTTCACAATGATTTCCTTGACTGGGGGTGGGGTGGGGATGTGGATGTCCAGTGTGGTTAGTTTATGGTCTGATCTTACCAGTGAGGGGTTTACCTCTGGTGTGGAGCACTGATCCCCCATGTTGGTGATGATCAGGTCCAATATGTTGTCACCTCTTGTGGGCATGGTGACCAGCTGTTCCAGGGCATTTGAGTTTATAAACTCTAAGAAGCGTTGGACAAAGGAGTTTGTACTTGAGTAGTTTTCCCAGTCAATGTTTGGGTAGTTGAAATCACCCAATATCATGGTGTTAGGTAGGACCTTCATATTTTCCAATGTTCTCAGGAATGCTGAGTGGAGGTCCTGAGACAAGGTGGGTGATCTGTAGCAAGCTACAATCTGAAAAGCTGCTTTGCCTACAGTTAGTTGCACATGGATGGTCTCTGAGGCCTCGTGCTGTGCTACTAACCTGGAGGTGTGGGTATCCTTTATGAAAATGGATACACCCCCTCCTTTTGTATTTCGGTCCAGGTTCTGGGGCTGAAAGGTATGGTATGAGTTGTAGCCTGGTAGTGATGGAGTGAACCAGGTTTCTGTTACTGCACAGATATTGATTTTCTCCATGCTGAGGAGTGCCTCGAGTGCGTGCATTTTGAGGTTTAGACTTCTGGCATTGAGTAGCATTACCCTCAGTTTTTGGTTATTTGTGTTGTTTATGGAGGTGGGTTTGCCTTTTGAGCCTTGCCTAAAAAAGGCACTATGGGGGTGGCAAGAGCCTTGGCCAGTATTCAAAATCCTAAGGGCGACAGGTGCAAGCCATGTCTGGTGAAGCAGCGTGGCTTGTTGAGCATGTCATCCCAGGCTGACAGACACTGGATCCCCTTTGAATGACACCAATAGCTTAGACAATTGTTAAAACTGATAATTTTTTCTTTGTACTGTGGCATCATTCTTGGTGAGGGCAAGATGCTACTCAAGGTCAGGGTCATACCGGCCTTGGCTACATGATCAGAGAGCTTCTCTATGTCTCTTTTCATGTAGTCCAAGGAGGTACATCTCAGGTCATTCACACCAACATGTACAATGACAGAGTCATATTTGTACTTGTTTTGGAGTGACCTGAGTGCTTGTGTTATGTGGCGAATCCTGGCACCCGACAGGCAGCTTACAGTAACCTTCTCCTTGTTCAGTCTAGTGAGTGGAACGTCAGTGTGCCTGACAATAGAGTCACCTATTATTAGTGTATTGGGTGTGTTGTTAAGCCTTAAGGGCTGTGGTTGCGTGGCACACTGACTTTGTGAAGTATGTGATTAATGGTTCTTGTTTGAGGGTGGAGGTTGCTTGGATATCTGCTTTGGAGGTCTCTGCTGCTTAGGCAGATTTTTATTTAGAGCCTCCGAGTATGTTTTTGTGTATTTATGTGTGTTGTTTGCTGGTGTAGATATGACTGGTGCATGTGAGACTGGTAGTGTGGTGTGTCTGGTAGTGTGGTACAAGTGTTTCCCTTCACTTCCTGACTGACTGTTCCAGCCTTGGGTTGAGAGCGCTTGGCCTCCAGTTTGGCTGTATAGTTGCATCTTTCACATACATTTGTGTTTGTTGGAAGGAGGAGAGGGTTGTCTGTGTACATGAGGCAACTGTAACATTGCCTCAAGATTCCCAGATTCACCAGCTGGACTGGAGAGTACAGACTTCATACCCTTCAGAAAAATTCATGCTAGTGCAAAACCTATTATTGTATCAACTTTTCTAAGTTTGTAAGAGCAATATTTAAAAATTGGCCCTATTTTTGGGCCTTTGTCCCATTTGTATTCATGGCTTTGTCCAGATTTCTTGCTCTAAGAGGTTGAGAGGTATTCTCCTGGTAGCAAAAAAGACCTTAGTCTCTCTCCTAACAACTCACTCCAAAAGACTGCAACCTTATTCAATACCTACTTCATAGATTGCATCTCCTCCTTAACTGTGAATTCAATATCTTCATCCAGCCCCTCCCCCCAAACTACTCCAATCTCTCCACACATCTTTCTCACAACCATTCCAAAACACTCTCTGCCCAGCCAGATTTCACACACCACTTCACCTAACTAAACCCAAGCTAAATCTTCCTGTCCTTTACCTTCAAACCAGTCCCAACTTTCACAATAAAAGTTACATCTTAAACTTACTGTCTTGTCCTGCAGCTGACAGCCTTCCAACAGAATAGCTTAAACTAGCTACTCATGCTATAGCCTACTTCATCAATACATCCATACTCAAACCCATGTGCCCTCAATCTGGAAAAAGGCTCATATCATCTCTCTCTTTCTCTCTGTCATTCTCTCTTCACAAAGGCAGAAGCTCACCCGATGTTGCTCACTTCCACCCAAAAGGAATACTATCCCCCCTTTTCTAAGCTACTAGAGAAATGCATCTACACCCAGCTGCTCCAACATATTTTACAAAATCAGCTGTTAACCCTTACTCAGCATGGTGTCAGGCATGGTCATAGTGCAGCTTCTGCCCTTCTGTCCTTCATGGACACCATAAGAATTGCAAGAGACACTGGCAAAATAGTCTCTGTACTATTCCTTGACCTGTCTAAAGCTTTTGACATGGTGTCTCTTGCAACAACTATCTAACATTGGTCTGTGTACTCCTGTTCTAAACGGGCTCCAAAGCTATTAATCTGATAGACACTAGGCAGTAAAATGACAATGCTCTCTGTCCCCTTACCATCCTCAGACCCCTCGCTTTCAACATTTTTTTCAATAACCGCCATGCCGCCTTCCTGCCAAACTTCTCTTATCCAATATAAAGTTGACTCCATGTTTATATGCTCCTCTAATAGTGTGTTGCATCTACTACAAATAACTCAAGAATTCTTCACCTTAATTGAGTCATGGTTTTGAAATGCTCAACTTCTTCTTAGAGCCTAAAAAAACTTCTCCTATTCTTTCCAAAAACCTACTGTAATAGCAAAGACAACTTTAAAATCTTTTCACTAACACTCAAACAGAAGAAGGCTCCCATACAAAACTGCTAGCTATGATAATCAATGACAGTATCAAGTTTTATCTTCACATCCAAAATAACAAAAAAACTCACAAAAAAAAATTTCTTAAATTCAACCACAAATATCACCCTCACAATTGCACACCTCCTTTACTCACTCCTATATGGAGCTCTGATCCTTACATGCTTCCAATCCACACTAAAATCTAAACTCAAAGCATGGTATATTAAAATAATGAAATTCACTTCTAGCTCAGCATGTTTCACTCACCACTGCACTGCACTGCTCTTCACTTCTTAAATGGTGTGAACTCCCCATCATCTTATATACCTTCAGCTAATTACAACACATAACATAATTTGTAAACCCTCTTCTTGTACTACCTTTAACAACATTCTCCCATGCTAATATCGTAACAAACCCATTCACTCTAATAACAAACATCTCATCTCCAGCTACAAACCCAATACATCTCCTGGTTAATGCTTCTTACTCCCATACTGTTGCAAAACAAACTGGAATTCCTTCCCAGTACTCATTAGATATAATCCAAACCTATAGAGATTCAGAATGTCTCTAAAAGAATTCTCATCCAACGGCTATCTCTGATATTGTTTCACTTCTGCTGATCTGTGACCTACCTTCCTGCTTCTCCTCTGGTAGTAATTGTATTTTCCTGTCCACATTTCCTGTCTTAGTCTTAACTAAGATACTGTACTTATGCATTTTCCCTTATGATCTTGCCCTTCCTCCTCATGTATTACTGCCGTTGCATTTTAAAGGTCTCTATGAAATGTATCTTATCAATTTGGATCCTTGATTGTGAACTGTAAATGTTTCTACTGTGTCACATATATTATATATTTATTTATGTATGTGGAGCTTTAATCCCTGTGCTTCTTCTGCAATGGGCCTTCTTGGCCCAGTCAGTCTTGCCCTGTAAACAAATGGCAATAAATAAATAAATGAATAACTCTAAGTATCTATTTCTACTGTTTCCCAGACTTTGTCTAGCTTCCAAATCTTCAGAAAAAAGTTTGCTAGAGGCATGATACTCAAATTAAATATTTTGAGGTGCCAGGATGCCATATCTGGGACTGATAAAGAAATATGATATGGTCTTTCAGTATCAAAACAGTTCACCTGGAAGCCACTCCAAATTGCCTTTCTGTCCTTTTTACACAAAACACAACCTAACCGTTCCAATGAAACCCTGCCAAACACCCTGAGCGATCACTCCCCTATAAAAGTGCATAGGTTCACTCCTCACTTCGGAAAACCTCCTAGATTTATTACCTGTCGCAAACACTATAACTTCCATCCAGAAACCTTTAATGCTCTCCTCTCTAAAGTAAACTGGAAATTCCTTACCCAACTCCCACTAGAAGCAGCAGTCCTAGCTTTCAACTTCACCTTCCATAGCATCTTAGACTCACTTGCTCCCCCTCGCAAAGTTCAAATTAAGTCCACCTTATCTCCGTGGCTATCAAAAGCCACTCGTACCCTTATGATAACTAGAGACAAAATATGGAAAAAATGGTCACAAACTAAGCTCCCTGCAGACATGCAAAAATATAAAGAACTCAGAAATCTGACAAAAATCACATAAACAAAGATAAAAAGGACTTCTATAACAAACCTCCCACAGCCCTAAGATCTAATCCTAAAAAATTCTGGAACTCTATTAACCAAATATTACATCCCGGTAATGTTAGCTCCCCCAATCCATGCTTAGACAAGACATCTGAAGAAACTGCCACTATCTTCAATACCTATTTTATCGATTCAATATCTAAGCTTCTCAATCCAAACCCAAACTCGTCTACTACTAACATCTCCAACTTTTCTGAACCTACTCCTAATACTTTCTTCTCAAATACCTTCTTCATCAAACCTGTACCTACTAGCTACATCAAAACTCTACTCTCTAAATTAAAACCATGCTCAGCATCAGCTGACAATATTCCTTCCACTTTTCTTCTACTAGCAGCTGACTCTTTTGCTCTCCCTGTGTCTATCCTATTAATTGCTCTATCTCTGAATCTAAAGTCCCTTCCATCTGGAAAAAAGGCTACACTCTACCGATACACAAAGGAGGTAACTCCTCTGATATCTCCAACTTTAGACCTATCGCTATCCTCTCCACTCTCTCTAAAGTACTAGAAAAATGTATTCATAAACAAGTTATGCAGTATCTAATACAGGAAAATCTGCTTGCACCCACTCAACATGGCTTCAGACCCAAACATAACACCACTACAGCTCTAGTATCCTTCCTCAACACTGTCTCTATAGCCATGGATGACCATAAACTTATTTCTTGCCTATTTTTGAAAGCCTTCGACACTGTTTCACACTCTCTTCTGCTGCACAAACTGCATAACCTCAACTTCTCTTCTGATACTAGAACCAACTCTGATCCAAAACAATACCAAAACAGCAAAATCTTCAGAAGTCAGGAATCGAAAAACAGGAACCAAAGTCAAATCCAAAAGCAAATTCTTTATTCTCCAGCGCCTCGGTGTAACCACCTTGTTTCTATCTGAAGGTGTGTGGAGTGGAGTTTGTGCAATTATCCAGGGATGTCGACTGATCCTAATTTGGATATTCCCAGGGTTTTTCAGAACACAGCTTTGCAACAAGGTACTGTAGGGGCTGAAAGCTCTATGATTTATTCTGCTCAACAGAGAACTATTGAGCAGTTTTTTTCAGGTTCTAGACCTGCTGTAAATGTTTCTGCACATGTTCCTGTGGATGCACGTCAACCTGAAGTGAGAGACTGTCAATTTTTTGATCAATTTTTGCAAGAAAGAAATAAAAGAGTGCTTGACCCTTTTGTTTCTGTGGGACATAAATTTCAAAGTGTGTCTCCAGAAATCAGAGAACTGTATCAAAAATATGATAGGTTGATTGAGAAAGAGACAAGGGTGCACTTTAACATTTTAGGTTTGCAAAAATATATTAGCTTGAATATTACACCTAGAGGTCTTAGATTCGTAAAGAATCCTAGTACACGATTTGACTTGAATTGTGCTGCTGATAAGAAATTTAAGGAACGCTGGTTCATAGCAGCACACAAGTGTGTAATAGAGTGGCTTCACATTCTGTTGGAAAGGGACCAGCTCAAACATCAGTCTCTTAAACAGGAGCTGGTTTCCCTTTCACATAGTATTAGTTCATCTGTGAGTCTAGAAAATATGAAGTCTTTCATGGAGAAGACTAATGAGAGACTGAATAATCTAGAGCATGAACTTGTAAAACAAAAGAAAACAAAATTAATACGTGATATCAATGAATATGAAGCAGGGACTGCATTTTCTTACCCTCCTAATTGGACAGAACATAAGCGGAAACAACGTAGGAGGGTAAGATTTACTGATGCACCGTTGTTTTCTTCTTTTGCTTCTTCAGGGGAAGAGTTTAGGTCGGACACCAGTAAGGAATTTCCGGAATTACCTAGACCAGCACAACCACGTAGGATGCAACAGGAGTTTAACAATGGAGGCTTGCAGCATCAGGAACGAACATTTCAACAGGGACAGAAACGCCTGAGAAGTTATGAGCAAGAAGATGTCTCTGTTCAGAAATTCAATCGACCTGACAATTTTCGTCAGAATCGGAGGTATGGACAACAATATAACAACAGGAAATTTAAACAGTAATGACTTTAATGATAAAAGTATTGTTCTAAATTTATCTTGTTGTGATTTGTCTGATGAACAGTTTGCTGTGTTATGTTTAGGTTTAAAGTTTATACCTACTGTTTTTCCTAAAGAATATTTGATACAGCAAGATATTTTTAAATTTCTTAGGAAGATACATTTGAAAGTTCATTTTAGCAGGGACCAAGGATGTTCTAATTCTGCACATGGAGGCTTTTCTTCATGTGAATCTGAGGATAGTTTTTATTCATGTGATGAATGTATAAGTAATGATGATGTGCAATTTCCTATTGTTGGCAATGCAATAGATATGTCTTATGTAGCTTCTTCTAACAAATTTATTCCGCCTTTTATTAATCAGAGAGCTATTCATTATGGCTCCATGATTAAATTTGAATTTGAGAATATATGTAGAAATATGAAATTGAATAGATGTAATAGTTTATATAACTTAACTTATAAAAAATGGAGTGCTTTAAAAGAATTATGTGACAGGAAGGATATTAGTATTAAACCTTCCGATAAGGGAAACAAAATCGTTATAATGAGTGTTGTGCAATATTTTGAGATGTGTATGAATCATTTGCAGGATGAAACAACATATGAAAGAAGCAATATGATTCATTATCAAAAGGCTGTTACAAAATTTAAACACATGTTGGACAGGGGAGTCATGCTGGGTTTTTTTACAGAGAAGGATGTGAGGAATAGGTTAGATAATGATAGAAAGGACCTAGCTGTATTCTTTTGTTTACCAAAAATACATAAGAACTTACATAACCCCCCAGGTCAACCCATTATTTCAGCCTGCAACTATTTCCTACATAACACTGGTTTGATTTTACATAGAATATTTTTACCATATGTAGTTAAATCTCCAGTTTACATCAAAGATAGTATGGAATTTTTAAACAAAATATCCTCTATCTCTTGGAACAAAATGTATTGGTTGGTTATGGATGCTAAAAGTCTATATACCTCTATTAGACATGATGATGGCCTCAATGCAGTGAGATCTTCTTTAAAAGACAACCCTTCTGTTGATTTCATAGTAGATTTGTTGGATTTCTGTTTAAAGAATAATTATTTTATCTTTAATGATGTTTTGTATCGGCAGAAACAAGGTACAGCAATGGGGGCAGCTTTTGCCCCCATGTATGCCAATTTGTTTATGAATTTTTTTGAAAGGAAATTTTTATTTGAGTTAAATTTTATGAAATGTAATGTGTTATTTTATTTTCGTTACATAGATGATTTGATTTTTATTTGTGATGGTGGTTTTGATTCAGTTAATGAATTTTTGACAGACTTACATGGTAACCCATTTGGGTTAGAATTTGATGGAATACAGAAGGGAAACAAAGTAATATTCTTGGATCTTGTTTTGGAGGGTACAGAACATGGTAAAATTATATCAAATATACATAGGAAGTTTATAGATGGTAATCAATACCTTCATGCATCTAGCTGCCATCCTGTACATACTTTGGAAGCTCTCCCTTATGGGGAATTGGCAAGGGTATCTAGATTATGTAACACACAAGAAAATTTACAAAGGGAATGGGATATCACATATAATATGTTTTTGAAAAGAGGGTACGGTTGTGAATATTTTAGAAAATGCCCTTATGAAGGTAAAAAAGGAGAATAATATGGTAAGGAATAAATGTAATAAGGGTGAACATCACCATTATAAGAAATATCATCTGGCAACCAGTGATAAAACTTGTAAGGATATTTATTTTGTCTCTACATATAATGTAAAAAGTGGAGACATAAAGGATGTAGTGGAACATTTTTGGACATTTTTAGTGAAAGACAAGGTGTTGATGCACATTTTGCCACAAAAACCTTTATTCTCCTATAAAAGGGGAAGAAATTTGAAAGATATGGTGGTACATGGTAAATTTGTAATGCCCAAATTTTGTTTACCAAGACCACTAAGTGAATTTGGTACAAGATGTTGCAGTAGATGCAGTGTTTGTAGGAATATAGTTAGAACATTTAATTATATTAACAACATTAGGTTCACAGTAAGAGATAGTTTTACCTGTAGAAGCAAGGGAGTATGTGTATGCTTTACACTGTCCCTGTGGATTATATTACATAGGTGAAACTAAAAGAGAGTTTTGTATTAGGTTAGATGAGCACATTAGAGACATAAGACATAAAAGGGAAAATAAATTTATTGCCACACATTTTAGTGTTTATCATAATAGTGATGCTTCATTTTTAACAGGAACAGTTTTAGAAAGTGTGAAATGTCTTTGTAATGATGAAAATGCTTTGAAATATAACTTACAATATAAGGAAAGTATTTTATTTTGAAATACAATACAATGACACCCTGTGGACTGAATAATGAAATAAACTGGAGGTGTCTGCTTTAAAACTTTTTTGAACATAATTGTTTAATTAATTGTTTAATTAATTGCTATGAGTATATATATATATATATATATATCCATCCTTTCAGTGAGAATGTATACTCTTGAAAGGTGGTTACACCGAGGCGCTGGAGAATAAAGAATTTGCTTTTGGATTTGACTTTGGTTCCTGTTTTTCGATTCCTGACTTCTGAAGATTTTGCTGTTTTGGTATTGTTTTGGATCAGAGTTGTTTCTGTCTGAAGGTGTGTGGAGTGGAGTTTGTGCAATTCTCTTCTGATACTGTTGCATGGTTCTCCAGCTACCTCACTGATAGAGCTCAATCAGTGAGATGGCACTTTGCACTCTCCTCTACTCTCCCTGTAAAAATGGGTACACCTGAAGGGTCTATCCTAGGGCCTTTACATTTTAATATCTTTACTAATCAGCTCAATACCTTCTGTCTTCAGTCAGCTTTAGTGCACTACGCAGATGACTTTACAGTCAGCACCATAGCCAACTCTCTCTCTAAGCTCTTCTCATCTCTTCAGGCATCTTTTAACTTAGTCAAAACATGGCTTTCCAACAATCAGCTCAACCTTAACCCTAAAAAACAAAGCTGTTACTCTTCCTACCTAAAAACTTCAACAATATTAAACCCTCCTTCTCCATACAATCCCTTAATAACACTTTCATTCAAGCAGAATCCAGCACTAAGCTCTTATGCATAACCATCGACGATCAGCTTAAATTTGACTTGCATGTTAATAACTGTATCAAAAAGACTCATTCAAAACTAGGGCTCCTTTACCATATCAAAGAAATTCCTTACCTCTGAACCCAAGGTTACTCTCTCTCTTACCTACCTTCTAACTGGTCTAATGTACAACTTGCAAATTGTCACAAATTTTAACTCAACACTCCTGAGCAAACTGGAATCTACCTACAAAAAGGTAGCTAGATTTGCTGCCCAACAAACCTATAAATCCCATCACTGTCTCCTTCTAAAACACCTAAACTGGCTTGAATTACCCCACCAGCCTCTTCTCTCTCAGTTCCAGAGCATTGATTCTATCCTATAGCAGCCTTCCTACTGCCTGGCACTATGCCCTCTCATCTCCCATTATTCTCCCTCCAGATCTCTCTGACGCTCTAAACAAGACTTACTACAAATCTACAAACCCAAGTCTAAATTTGCATGTAACATGTACAGCTATCACTCCACTATTGCCTGGAATAAGCTTTCACTAAAACTCAGGACCCTTACACATCCTAAACATTTTAAGACGGCCACCAAAGAGCTGCACTCTCCCGCCTTAAACATCCCCTACTTCCCATACCTTAATCTACTTTCTGCCTTTAACTCACTCTTCTCACTAGCTCTCTCTAATCTTCCTTGAATACTCTTTCTACTGTCTTCTAAAAACTATTAAGCTAATCACCTCAGAGAAAAATTCTATAGTAATTGTTTTGCCTTCATGCAACTACATTATGATAAAACTGGGTTTTTGTAACCACTTACCCCAAAAAATATATTCATCTTAATGACATATTACTTATTTTTATACATCTTGAAAGAGCTTTGCTATACTCCTGATTATTGACACTGTATGACATTGTATTGCTACTTAATTCCTTGTAATAATCCTGTAACATTGTTGTTCAATGCTAATTTATAATGAAAATTGTATAATATGTTGGAGCTTTTCTCCCTGGGCTTCTGCTAAAAAGGGATCTTCAGCTCAGTCAGACAAACCCGGTCAACAAGTGTAAAATAAATAATAAAATAATGGTCCACCAAGAGTAAAGCCCATAAGGCAAACATATGCCTTACCTAATACAAATGTCATTGGGAATCCATTGTGTGGCACACAGATGCCCTTCTTACCAGGTTAGACCATGTAAAGATAACAGTTAGTTACCTATCTGGAGCCAGGATCCACAATATCATACATTTACTCAAGTCACTGCACCCCAGGTGCAATATTATTCTTTTGCAGTCCATGTAGGTGTACATGACCAGAGCTGTACCTCACTGGACTATATGAATATCATGGACCTCTTTGAATATGTGTCACAGACACAGTAAGCGGAATTCTACTTTCACTGAGGATGATGCCACAATACGAGCATAAAATTATTGGTTTTAATAATTGGTGTCTTGTGTCATTCCAGGGGGATCCAATATCTGTCAGCATGTAAGGACATGGTCAACAGACCACGTTACTTTACCAAGGATGAGCTGCGCATGTCCCTTTTGGATATTGGCTAAAACTTTATTCACCCCCCTTAGAGCTTTTTTTTATGCAATGCAAAAAAAAAAAGACAAAACTACCAACACAGTGTAAAAGTCTCTAAGCTACCTTAAGGTATTACTTCTCAATGCTAGGAACCTAAATAAAAAAGCACACACTATTCAAGCTCTCCTCACTGTGGAGAATGTAGACATCAGTGCTGTGAACGAGACTCGGTTTAAAGCCATAGAAAGTACTCTTACTATGACTGTGCAAGGTTACAGTGATTTCCACACATTTAGACCAACAACAGCACAGACTTGGGCCAAAGTTGGAGATGTCTCGATCTCCATAAGCAACAAGCATACCTCCAGTTTGGTTAAACAGGATGACAACATGGAACTAATCCATGTGCAATTCACCATGGATAAGGTCCCTCACCACATCATGGCTAGCAACAGGTCATTATTTCTGCCCATAGAGTCTCATATGTCTTACCTAAGCCTCCTACAGGCACTGACCATCCAACTAAATACCCTATTCATAGGTGACTTTAACTACCCTCTGTAGACTGCACAACTTATACTGCCTCAGACACACTGACACCATGCTTCCTCGACTTTATTAACATAACTAACCAAGAACAGATAGTGCAGACTCCAACCAGGGGATTAAACATACTTGATCTGCCACTCATCAACACAGCAGAGCATTGCACCCCTCCTGTGTCATGTCCTCAGCTGTCTCCTTTGAAGTAAAAATCAACCCAGAAAATGCTGCTAAACCAGTAATTGGAACTATTCCAAGGCAAAGTGCATCTTATTAAGTGACAGTTTGTCATAATTCAAGACTCATGTAACCCAGAGACTACAGCTACCTATGAAGAATTATTCACAGAGTCCCTATACACACATAGAGGCTGCCATACCTACCAGAAGCAAGCTCAAAACAAACCCCATTGATGGAATCCTCACCTAAACAGGGCATACAATTGAAGAAAAAACACATAGCTAAAGTCAAGAAGAGCAATCTCTTAAAGACAAGTGCTCTTTTATACAGATAAGCAAGAAACTAAGATGATTAATTTAAGACCAACAAGGTCAACTGTGAGCTTAGGATAGCCTATCAGGCTCAAGACAATCACAATGCCTTCTTCCGTTATTTCTAGAACATACAGCAGCATGCTGAACTGATGTTGACTGGTACCACCACCTTCACTGAGATCAGGATGACATAGCAAATCTACTGGCTGATAAATTCAACTCAAACTTCACTCCCCCCAGCCTTTCTTGGTGAAATCCCCTCCAACATACTTCCCCAACTACTAACAAAGACCAGGTACTGGCAGTACTTACTAAAACCAAGAACACTGTCTCTATGGCTGTCAACAACATCTCAGGTTGAGTCCCGAACAGTCTAAAACCCACTTGAGACACTCTTCAACTGCATCTTTGAAACAGGCTACATTTCAAGTGAATGGAGGACTGCAACAGTCATTCACCTCCACAAAGCAGACCAACAACCAACCCAGAGAATTACAAACCTATCAATCTAACAAGCCTCACATGCAAAGCCATGGAACGGATTATCATGGAAATGATAAACAAGGACATTGGAAATTTACAGACATCAAAGCCATACTAGTTAATTTTTGTTAAGGGAAGGTTGTGCCTATTTAACCTGGTAGACTTCTTTGAGAGGATCATCAAAGCAATGGATGAGGGTAAAACAGTGCATACTGTGTATCTTAACCTGGTGAAGGCATTTGATACAATACCTAACTCAGGCATTGTTAACAAACTCTCAGAGCTAGACAGAAACCCCATATATAACTCATTGGATTGCTGGTTGTCTCACAGACATGGCACAGGAAGTCAGGATTGGTGAAGCCACCTCCACCAAGAAACTGATCACCAGTAGAGTACCTTAGGGCCCAGTT
The DNA here is from genome assembly GCF_019279795.1 of Protopterus annectens. NCBI lineage: Eukaryota > Metazoa > Chordata > Ceratodontiformes > Protopteridae > Protopterus > Protopterus annectens. Next base: position 334,203,036 of record NC_056735.1, read on the forward strand.
TGAGGCATGCTTCTGTTTGGCATCTACTTCACAGAAGTCAAGGCTAATGTTCAAGAACTCTGGCTCACCAAGTTCAGAAATGGCTGTAAAGTGGGAGCTACTATAGTTTCCCCCCTAGACATCAGTATATTACAAGAGGGCTTACCACAGACAAATGAGTGGTGCCAAAGCCATGGCCTAAAACTCTGTGCTAAAAATGCATTGTAATGTCCTTTGGGAAACTGTCTACCAAAGTTAATTATTCTATTGATATAGCACCCTTAAGAGTCAGCCCAGTAATAAGGGATCTGGGAACATATGGAGACAGCAATCTGGCCTTTGACCAACACGTAGCTAAGACAGTAAGAAAATCATTCTATGTTACCCAACTTATAGGTAGGGATATGGCATCTAGGCCCAAGAAATTTGCCGTACCACTTTACTCAGCCCTTATCAAACCTATCATAGAGTACAATGTCCCCTTTGGAATTTACCTAACCAGACACTTTCAACAGTTGGAACACCCACAAAGGTTTCTCACCAGGAGAATTCAGAGCACGAAACCCTGTCCTACACAGATCACCTAAAGGCTCTGTTTTTGTGTTCAGACTGGTACAGGCTGCTGAAAAGGAATCTATGCCTGGCTTACAGGGCTTCCTCAGACCCATCCCTAGTGGACTTGTTGAATATGAACAAAACAAACAGCAGCAGAACCACTAAATCCAGAGACTCCGAACCATCCCTAGTGGACTTGTTGAATATGAACAAAACAAACAGCAGCAGAATCACTAAATCCAGAGATCTGAACTTCACTTGTGACATAAACAGAACATGCTGGAAAGACAGATATGCATCCCAAAGGATCCCTGTGCTATGGAATAAACTCCCCATCCATGTAAAACACAGTTCATCATTGACCCTATTCCAATGAAACCTTGACAAGTGAATGTGAAATTGTAACTTTACCCTCAGTCTGGCCACAATGACGCGCAAAGGCAGTCAGTAAGAAAATAATTATCCTAATTAACACCCCACATGCAAATCTCTTAGTTACCTCTATACTAACAGCCCCCTCCCACTCCCATGATACTCAGGATCCAAATGGGTTTGGGGTGCATGGCTAGATTTCTAAGGGCCCAAGAGGTTGTTAGCCTAGGACAGCATATGAATCTATGTATCAAGTGAGCTACCATTTAAGCAACTTGTATCAATCTCTGCAAGAACAACTTTATTTTTATCCTCAGCTTACTACAATTACTTATGGAATCAAGTAAACAAATATGCCTTTCTTCCTTAACCGTTGTGAGATTTCATCAAATAACTGAGCCATGAGTTCTGTTATACTCTAATACGGGGAGAATAGTGCTAATGTGTTTGAAAAGGGGACTTTGAAGGGAACTTTGGGGGACGTTGGGAAGTTGAGAAGCAGTTGGAGGTTATATAATGAGGTTTGGAGTAAAGAAGCATTCTGGACAGAGGTCTGAAGAGTTTGGGGATGGTGAGGATAGTTGTACCTACCTTTGAATTACAGTTTTTCATTTGCATATGTGGAGCAGAACACTAGAAAGGATAAAAGATGGCATGGAGCTGAGAAGAGGGCCAGACAGTCCAAACAAAATGGGTACATAGGTTCAGAGCCCTGGACAAAGGATCATCAAAAAAAGTAATTATCAACCAGTTCCAGGCAAAAAAAAAATTACAGGCTGTACAAAAAGAAAATGATAAAACAATGACATAGTTTGAAGCAGCTCCACAGGAAGCATTCTTTGAAGTCTCTTCCAAAAACTGATAACAGTCACTGATGTTGCAGGTCTAATGAGGGAAACAAACAGACAATCAAAAAAAAGAGAACTGAATAAGATAAAATAAATAATCCAGGTTGTGGGGTATGACAGAGCAGCTCTGAGATAAAAAGGTGCTGATGCACAATAAAAGGCTGACAGGAACAGAAAAAAAAACTGCAACAACAATTGGGAAAACCCGATAATCTAAAAAAAATATCCAGGTAAAAAACAGAATAAGGACAGTAGGGATTACACAGCATTCCTAGGGTAAAGAATTGAAAGTATGCTGGTGAAAATTGCTGGGAACAAAATTTCACTTACCAAGATTACAAGAACCAATAACAGAAAAATCCATAGAATTGCCAAAATAGGAAGGATGACATTCAAGACACATATTAGCTTGCTGGCACAATTGTAAATTCAAAGAAGAAATTGCAAGTAAAGGCAGAACATTTAAACTGGTAGCTGTTAATGGTATGTTCCATATACTGATGGAGAATTATCCTGATTCATTGTGTAAACCAGGAAAAGGGATGGCTAACTTGTGGCCACTGAAAGCCTGGGAATTCCTGCATGAATTAACTACCCTGCTACTTTAAATGTGAAACTGAAGGGAAACAAACACAGATTTCACAAAGTGAGAGAAGCATGAGCTTTTGTTACAGAGATTGTGCACAGAAGAAACTGGAGCAACAGAAAAGGACTGGCAGACTTCTAAATGACCAGAGAGGAGGAAGAATTACAAGCAGAGAAACTGAATAGCAAAAAGTCTTCAAAAGAATACATGAGTGGGAGATCAGCTTTTAAGAGTGCTGCACAGATGGTATTTCACACTGAAAAGATTATATCAAGAGGGAAGGAAAACAGACTCAAGATGCTGGAGATGCATAGCAGAAGAGGCAGGCATGAGACATATTCTGGAGTATACCTGGGCAAAAAAGATTTGGACAGAGGCTCTGAAAATGTTGAAGAAGATATATAGAAAAGTGGGACAAAGCTTCTGAGAAGTTTGTGTGGGGGTATAGGAAATGAAGAGGGGGGGTTGGCAGGAAAAAGAAATGCAAGCATTAAGACTAATGGTAACTAACAGGGATGAACAGTGCAGTAGCCAGAAAATGGAAAACAAGTGGCAGTTGCCAGAAGGGTAGCTGGACAGGAGATTTGTAGCCATTGCAAGGACAAGTATAAAGTAGAAGAAAATGCCAGTGGTGGGAGAAAAGGAAGAGGACAATGGAAGGAGGAGATGAGTTAATACAAGTCAAAAAAATGGAATAGTAACGAGGAGCAGTGAACCACTGGTGTTAAATCAAAAACGTGCACCATGCAAAGGGATTGCACAGCGTGTAGTTGTGAATGGATATCTTTCTGAAAAAAAAAAAGATGGCATGGAGGTAAATTCTTGGTGCAGGTATAGCAGTGACAGGAGTCCTCATAATTCAAGCTCTCTGAATTATTAAAATATTAATGTCAACAAAGTGCAGCAGTGTCAAAGGACAACCTGGAAAATATTTATTACAAATCTGCTAGTCAGTGCTTTGGTTCCCTTATGTAGAACTTATTTAGACAGACTGCCTGATTGCCTTAGTAATGTTATAAAGCTGAAGAACTAAGTCAAATGTTACAGAAGCAACCAGTTATGATAAAATGAAGTGCAACCATGTAACACAGTACAAACTAGATAAAGAAACCCAGTTAAAAAAGTATAAAACATCATTAAAGCTAAATAAAAGCAAATAAATAATGTATGATGTGAGTTTTAAGATGTTACAAACAGGAATAAAAGAAAAACAAACAAAAAACAGCTAGTTGCACAAACACTACAAACTGAAGTTTTTCAGAGGTTTACCCTTCAATGTACATTGAAGATGTAAGACTTCATTAAGCTGTGGAGATCTTCAGATGTATAACCACCATCCAACCTTTCAATGCTGTTGAGTTGTGTCTGACACCTATAATATTCCATGAAAAGCCACAACCACCCATAGAGTTTACTAGGCAAATGGAAAGTGGAAGTAGATAGCCAAACCTTTTTTTCCTATATCACACTCAGATCTGAATAATTTAGAATTATCAATATGCCTTCGACACTTCTTCAGTATGAGGGCAGAAACTAGAGTGCCTGGAATATGCATGTTCCATGCAAAAGGCACCCCAGCTGAAAAATGAATCGGGGACCCCATTTTTGTAAGTCAGCAAATGAAAATTATTATCGTGGCATTCTATGCCTTTAACAGCACTTGACACTAAAGCTTGTGTATATCAATAAGCCGGATTAGGTCATTACCCCTTTCAACTAAGCTAACTTACCGGAATATATAAAATACAAACTTTTAAAAAGCAGAGCATGACATTGCCGCCCCCCCAAAAAAAAAAAAAAAAAAAAAAACATCACTTACATGCAAAACTAACACTTGCATTTGCAAGGTTTTTGTGCTAGTATACAGCTCAGCAAGCTCCTGCCTGGTGCCCTGCAGAGTTCTACAGCAGCAGAGAGACAAAAGGGAGACTTTGGAGTGATTAAGTATCATTTTTCTGTATTTTCTTGTTGCCTTTAGCTAATTCCACCTAAAACGCTGATTTTCTAGAGTTTCTGTAATTTAAAAAGCTTGTCTCATCTACATATTGTACTTATTTTACTGCATGCACTTTAACAAAGTTGTTTTTGTGTTTAAATTACCTGTTTAACTGTTATAGGCTACACACTCAAGTGTGATAGCCATTTCTGTGCATGTAAAGTGTTTTTTTGATTGTATCTGCTTTATTTTCTGAAAAAAAAAAATACTTGTTTTCCCACCTTTCAAAGCTAGTTTAGTCCAGTTTTCAGGTTACTGCTGAATTCAGGGCTGTGTTACAAGTTTCTTTGTTTGCCCATACCTTACTTGGATAGAAGGAAGTTTCTCTGTTCACTGTGAGAGAGGGAGCTTTGAGCAGCCTATCTGTCCCTGGAGGAGTGGTTTCAGCCCAGAAATTAGTAGTTTATTGGCCATTTTGGGCTAATTTCTATCTCTTTCATTTCCCTGCTATAAAACCTGCATTTGCATGGTTTTGCACACCGGGCAGTGCCGGTTAGCTAGGGTATAACTATTCCCGGCTCTACAAAGTCTACTCTTCAATTTTTCCCTTGTAACTAGACAAACTTTCAACTTAAGCACTCAAATCATTCACTTCTCATCCCTGCACTTGCCCAAAACTCATAGCAAGCACTAATAAACCTTAGCACTTGACCCCCCTATACTGCAGAGAAGGATAAGACTCTCTATTCAACCTTACCAGCCAATCAGTAAAACAGTTCACTGTACCTATCCAGGCATGTCCAAAGGGCAGTTTCAGGTGTACTCTCCAGTCCAACTGGTGAATCTAGGAATTTTGAGGTAATGTTACAATTTCCTCATGTTCACAGACAACCCTCTTCTCCTTCCACCAAACACTAATACATGTGAGAGATGCAATTATACAGCCAAACTGGAGGCTAAGCTCTCTCAACCCAAGATTGGACCAGGCAGTCAAGAGGAGAAGGGAATTACTTGCATCACACCACCAGTCTCACATAGACCTATGAAACCAGTACTGGCAAAAAACACACATAAATACACAAAAACATACTCAGAGGCTCTAAGTAAAAATCTGCAAAAGCAACAGAGACCTCCAAAGCAGATATCCAAGCAACCTCCACCCCCCAACACAAACCATGAAACACATACTTCACAAAACCAGTGTGCCACACAATCACAGCCCTTAAGGCAAAATAACATACCCAACACACTAGTAATAGGTGACTCTATAGTCAGGCACACAGACGTCCCACTCACTGGGCTGAACAAGAAGGTTACTGTTAGTTGCCTGTCGGGTGCCAGGATCCGCCACATAACACAAGCACTAAGGTCACTCCAGAACAAGTACAAATATGACTCTGTCATTGTCCATGTTGGTGTGAATGACATGAGCTGTACCTCCCTGGACTACATGAAAAGAGACATGGAGGAGCTCTCTGATCTCGTAGCCCAGGCTGGTATGACCCTGATCCTGAGTAGCATCCTGCCCTCACCAAGAATGAGACCATGGTATAGAGAAAAAAAATTATCAATTTCAACAATTGGCTAAGCTTCTGGTGTCATTCAAAGGGGATCCAGTGTCTGTCAGCCTGGGATGACGTGCTCGACAAGCCACGCTGCTTTGCTAGAGACAGCTTGTGCCTGTCATCCTTAGGCTTTCAAATACTGGCCAAGGCTCTTGCCACCCCCATAGTGCCTTTTTTAGGAAAGACTCAAAAGACAAACCTACCACCGTAAATAGCACAAGTAACAATAATCTGAGGGTAATGCTGCTCAGTGCCAGAAGTCTAAACCTCAAAATGCACGCACTTGAGGCACTCCTCAGTATGGAGAAAATCGATATATGTGCAGCAACAGAAACCTGGTTTAAGACTCCAGAGAGCACCCCAGCACTACCAGGCTACAACTCATACCATACATGTCAGCCACAAAACCCGGACCAAAATACAAAAGGTGGGGGAGTATCCATATTCATCAAGGATACCCACACCTCCAGGTTAGGGGCACAGCATGATGCTTCAGAGATCATTCACATGCAACTAACAACAGGCAAAACTGCTATTCAAATTATAGCTTACTACAGATAAACTACCATGTCCCAGGACCCCCACTTCGCATTCCTGGAAACACTGGGAAACATAAAGGTCCTACCAAACACCCTGATATTGGGTGATTTCAATTATCCAAACATTAACTGGGAGAACTACTCAAGTACGAACTCCCTGGCCCAACATTTCCTAGAACTGATAAACTCAAATGCCCTGGATCAACTGGTTAACACCCCCCACCAGAGGTGACAACATACTGGACCTGGTCATCATCAACATGGGCGACCGCTGTTCCACACCGGAGGTCAACCCCTCGCTGGTTAGATCTGACCATAAACTAATCACTCATGATATCCACATAACGCCACTACCTCCGGTCAAAGAAACCTCCCTGAAAAACTTTAGCAAACTTCACGTTACTTAAGACCGAGGTGGGAAGTTTCAAAGCCCCCATGCTAAAGGATAATGCTGTCCGAGCTGCAAAACCTTTTACTAATGCACTCTATGGGCACCTACAAGAATGCATGGATTGTGCTATCCCAAACAAATCAAAGACTCACTCCTCCAAGAAAAGGAAACCAGTCTGGTGGACCCCTGCCATAAACAAACTATGTAATAGAAGGAGGAAATTAGTACAGAAAAGAGTAAAATCCCAAGAAGGGAAGACATCCCTGATCAGTACCAGCAAGAAACTGCGTTCCCTCATAAAATCATCCAAAGCTAGCTTTGAAAGAAAAATTGCCATGGACTCCAAAGATAACCACAAGGCATCCTTTAGCTATGTCAAGAATTTAAGTGGCAATTCACAGATCTGCTCAGAGTTAGTGCAGAATGGCACAAAATACACTGAACCGACTGATATAGCCAACATCCTGGCAGACAGGTTCAGTGCAAACTTCACCACCCTCTCACCCCCAAAAGGGCCCATAACTATACCAGAAGAATGTAGTGCCCCTGGAATCACAGACAATCAGGTTAAAACAGCCCTTTCCAAAGCCAAAAACACAGCATCAATGGGACCAGACAGTGTCCCATGCTGTGTCCTACACGAGCTCAAAGATGAACTAACCCCTCACCTAAACCCACTATTTAAACTCAGCCTCTCAACAGGCTACATGCCCACAGAGTGGCACACAGCAACAGTTATTCCGCTCCACAAAGCTGGAGCCACAACGGACCCCAGAAACTATCACCCTATAAGCTTGACTAGCTTGGTCTGCAAAGCTATGGAGCACATCATCATGGATCTCATTAACAGAGACATTGGAAACCTCCAAACACTGGACCCAACCCAGTTCAGCTTTGTTAAGGGCAGATCTTGCCTCCTAACCCTGGTGGACTTCTTTGAGACAGTTACCAAGGCAATAGACGAGGGAAAGGTGGTCCACACAGCCTAGCTAGACCTCACAAAGGCCTTTGACACTATTCCCCAGTCAGGTATTATAGACAAGCTCACCAGCCTGAACATAAACCCCTACATCACAAGATGGGTTGTCAACTGGCTCATGGACAGAACCCACATGGTAAGAGTTGCAGGAGCTAGGTCTGACTCTAAACCTTTTACAAGTGGTGTTTCCCAGGGCTCAGTCCTAGGACCCCTCCTGTTTGGCATTTACTTCTCAGAGGTACAGGCAAGCACAGGAGGACTAAGGCTCACGAAGTTCGCAGACGACTGCAAACTAGAGGCTATAATTGACTCTCCAGCTGACACAAACATCCTCCAAAAGGGTCTCACTGAGACAGATACCTGGTGTCAAAACCATGGTCTCAAGCTAACTGCCAAAAAGTGCATAGTCATTCCCTTTGGTAAAAACAAAGAAGCCACAAACTACCAAATAGGTGGTAGCCCCCTAAATACGGAAGATGTAATAAGGGATCTGGGGACCCAAGTAGATAGTAACCTCTCATTTGATAAACACATTGCCAAAGTTGTTAGAAAATCATTCTATGTGGCCCACCTAATCACAAAAGGGTTTGCATCCAGATCGAAAGAGGTCATTGGGTCCCTCTATGCATCACTCATCAGACCCATCATAGAGTACAATGCCCCATTTGGGATGTACCTTACAAGACACCTGCAACAACTGGAAAGACCACAGAAATTCCTCGCAAGGAGGATCACTGGCCTCAAGCAGATGCCCTATGCAGCTCGACTGAAGAAACTCCAGTACTCAGTTGCATACCGCCTACTCAGAGGTGATCTCTGCCTGACATACAAGGCCATGTCCAACCCAGAATTGATGGACATGCTCCACCTAAAGAAAACCATATCCCCTCGAGCCACATGCTCCAGGGATCTAAACCTCACCACAACAATAAATAGGATGTGCTAGAGGGATAGAATCTTGTCCCAGAGATTTTTCATGCTCTGGAACAAGATTCCAGTCTACATTAGGCAGAGCTCTTTGCTAACCCTCTTCAAGAGAAACCTTGACGAGTGGATGGGAAATAGAAAGTTTACCCCAGGGATCACATCAATGGCTCGGATGGACAGAAGCACAGGGAACTAATTTAAGGGGGTGGCGAAAGCCAACACATTCTGGCTAGACTTATAAATGCCTTCGGCAAATAACCTAGTACCTACCTATAAACCTATGAACCTGTGAACATATCCTACATTAGTTATAAAAGCATTAGAGAGCTATCTCCCTTTTCTATAATTAAACTCAATATATGGGTTGGCATAATTGCTAAGACATGAGCCACAGGGTTTGATTCTCACTTTTAGAAGGGAAATTGGTTAGGTTTAAAATAGTTTACAAGGGCAGCTAGCCTAGCACTTACCTATGAACCTATGAATAGGTTTGCCTTTATATGCTAGATCTGAAGCCCTGTCATTGTGGAAGGAATATGAAGAGAACCTCCCATCTGAAATCCCTTGGCAACTCAAAACATTCTTCAAAATCACATTAAACATACTCACAGAAACCAGAACCCCTGACAGATGTCAAAATACCAATGACTCTATTTCTCCCCTGGCAACCTATGCTAAGCCATCCCCCAAATGATTAGACACAAAAAATCCTGATTACTGCATGATAAAATTGACTTTCTGACCTGTACCTACCTAGTCCATTTTAGAATGATTAAACCAAATTAACACTGCATTGTCAAAAACCATCTCATCATCCCATGCTAAGTAACCGTTATTTATTTAACATTTGTTTACTGGGAAGGTCTGATTGGGACACAGCCCATTTTCAGCAGTGGCCTGGGAAAAAATGTTACAGATGGAAGTCTTTGGAATGTGGGAGGAAACCAGAGAACCCAGATGAAACCCACGCAAATGAAAGGAAGACATGCAGACTCTGCACAGAAGACAGCCTAGCCAATAATTGGACATGAGGACCTCTTGCTGTGAGGTGACAATACTAACTGCTGTACCACTGTACCACCCATTCAACTTATTTACTCTAAAAGCCCCAGAATACAAAAATACTACCAACATTGAACATAATTTATATCTTCCACTAATACTGACTCTTCATACCAACCCTGCAGTATCAAACTCAACAAATGTCTAACCATCAGCAAATGCTTATCTGTAGCTAAGCCCCACAACTTTTACCAGCCTCTAAGCATCCTTAAAACTAGCTAAATATTTCATCCAGTCTCCCTTACCTGAAAACTGTGTGGCAACCTTCAGTGCTGCAAAATACACTTTGACTACCCTAACCACATACCACAATTGCTATTGATACTACAAGTACCTTGCAAGCAAACCTAATGAGCTACCCCTATCCTTGCAGAACAAATGACAGCAAAGACAGAAAATAGCCTTCCAAGCAGTGTTTGGAAATCATCAAATATTTTGAGTACTGAATGTGCCAAACTTTTGTCAAAAGGAAGTAGGCAAAGTGCTGCAAGGTTTTCCTAATATTCAGGATCACCTTAAAAGTATCTTGAAGACAGCCTGCTGACAAGTATGTAAGATAAAGTCCACTTGAACAATCTATGAAATACTGGACAGACTATAACAGATTATCCAGTGCATACACCCACTTCACAAAACCTTGTATCACATTAGACAAGTCACAGTAGCTTATAAATGGCAGCTATAGCACAGATATTTAATTGAGTTGCTTAAATATAAATGGATGACAACATTGCAAAAAGCTAGTTATCAGGGGCATGCTTACACTGAAACATTTGTTTCTAAGAAGGTATTCTCACTCTGAGGTCACTGCATGTGGCTGAAAGTACAATCATTAAAAGATACAGCAATGCCTGTTTTGGTATCTCTCTAAGGTGAACTCACTCCGTACCATCCAAAACTTGCAAAAAGAGAGCATGGTACACTCACACTATAGAGGAGTGAGCAAGAAAATATGAACTTATGCCAACAGGAAACAGCATGATTTAGCAAATGTAAGCCATGTCCTGGTGTTCTGGTGTTCTTAGTAAATGTCTGTAACCCTCACAAAGAATGTCCTTATAGCTAATAGAAACCAATCTGCTTTTCCAATGCAGGAGAATCTTATTGTGGGTACATAATTACCAAAGTTTGATTAGGCAATATAGAGGACAAAAGACAAACTTTTCTGAAGGCACAAGGCATTATAATCTAGGCCCAGTAAATGGCCTCCATATGTTTTTTACCAGCTCTTGATAGTTTTAAATCAACTTGAATGCATTGCTACAAAATGGATATACTTAGAAAGAAATAGGGAACTGCAAACAGGCCTTCTTTGCAACCAAAACCATTGTAACTCTGCATACATTACTCCCAGATTTTGATCTCTTTTGTCTATTATTCTTTTCACCCAGTAGTTCTTCTATGGCATAAAGAGACTTAATGGATTCATTTAATGATCACAGTCGAATGCTGAATATAACTATCCCCAAATAGCCAGAGAGATGTTGGCATTGTCTTGGGGGGGGGGGGCAAGTATAGTACGTTCTACCATTATTTGTATGTCAAAAACATTCACAAAGCCTCATAAATGCCCCCTATAGTGTCCACATCATATATATGTGTTTATTTATTCTTTGTTTATCTGGTAAGTGAAACTGTCCTACAGAGCTTTTCCATTATGACTCATCTACCCAAGTACAAATTTTTGCAACATGTCGCAACATGATACGTTACAGAGTAAGAATTACATAAATGTCTGTGAGCTTTTGTTACAAAGTTATATACATTACAGTTTGAAGATTGCATCTGTGTCAGTGACCTTTTGTCACAGAGTTATACAGATAAAACTGAGCACATTCAGTGTGATACGTTCCTGGATGAGGATTATTACATCAATGTGAGGAAGTTTTGTTTCAGAGCTTACACAGAATTATACAGATATAACTGATAATGGGTCTACTTCATAACACTGAAATTTCATAACGTTGAATTTCATAGCATTGAGACCAAAACATCTAAATCCCAAAAAATTAAAAACTCAGAACATTGAAAGTGTGCTTCATAACATTGAAAACTACAATGCATATGTAAATAACATTCTCTCTATCCATAACAACACCTAACTAACAAACACAGTTTCTACTACATTTCTACAGGGGAGCAAACCCCCCTGCACCCCATACCCCCCCCCCGTAAATTAAATATACCAACTCCAAGATCGCACTACAGTGGAAAAAAGTTAATTTCCTAACCTCATACACCGAGGTTAGGAAATTTAATTTTTTCCACTGTAGTGTGATCTTGGAGTTGGTATATTTAATTTATGGGTGGTGTGGGGGGCAGAGCCCCTCACATGGAGGGTGCAGGGGAGCTTGCCCACCTGCAGAAATGTAGTAGAACGTGTGCTTGTTAGTTAGATATTGTTGTAGGTGGAGGTGATATTATTTACTTGTGCAATGTAGTTTTCAATGTTATGAAGCACACTTTCAATGTTCTGAGTTTTCAATGTTTTGGGTTTTCAGTGTTAAGAATTTTCAATGTTATGGTCTCAATGTTATGAAATTTAGTGTTATGAAATTTCAGTGTTATGAAGTAGACCCCTGATAATGTATACAGAAATATAAAGAGTAACACAGAAGTGATAATATTTTACCATTGTTCACTGGAAATCATTTTCAGTGGCAGATAATTAATATCTGTCTTTGCTGTAGTATTTACTGCATGAATTTATATGAATGGCAAACAGTAAGAGAGATAACCATACTTTTTGACTAGTATGGGAGTCAGATTTTATTACACTGTTTAATTTTTAGAACAGTCTGCCTCATACCTTTCAACCTCATAGTGCAAAAAATCTGGACAAAGCCTAACAGAATGAGGGGACAAAGGGCCAAAAATATGTACAGATTTTAAATATTGCTCTTATAAACATAGAAAGTTGCTAGAATGACTGAATTTTATTAGCATGCATTTTTCTGAAAGATATGAATTGTGAAATACAATTTTATATCATTATTTAGTGAGTTCAATCACCAGATTATCGTAATGATTTGCCGGAAAATCACAAATTGTATGAGGAACAGATCAAATATATGAGGCAAAAATCTGGACATTCTGTGAAAATCTGGACAGATGAGAGGTATGGACTCTGCCTTTATATTTTAGTTGGAAGTTACATTAAAGACTATTAGTAGAACAGTATGGGGATTATATTTAAGACCATGATTATTAAATTGTATCCATTCACATATGTACAATGATGATTCCTTGCTCTTCAGATCTTGCTTAGTTGAAGAATTGCCAGTAATGAATATTTTCTTCCAAAATGAGACTACATATTTCCCTGTTTTGTCCAATATGTATGAAATGATTTGTACAGAGATTACCAAAGGGTGATGAATTATTTTACTCAGCATTTGCAGCTAAAAAGGATTAGTTTTCTGTATCTGAAGGAACTTGAGGAACTATGGTGCCAGAAAACAGAACTATAATTTATAATCTACTTAACAGAGTGCTGTTTTCTATTTATGGTGGGGGGGGTCCTGGGAGACTTAGCAAAGAATTTCCTTTCTTGCTTCTTCACTTGCTGACAACTAATTAACAAACAGAATGAAAATATTGTACTGAAAGTCAAATGTCCCAAAATGCACAACCACAAACAGCTCCTCAAACATAGGGATTGCCACCAGTGACCTGGCTGCATACCATTTCAATTCTGCAAACTTTTTGTGGATTCTATTTTTAATTCCCATAGATCCACACTCCAAGTGGTCAGATGACCCCTGTATGAAATAAAGCACTAATAGACAATGGCAGTGTTGCAAAGAATACCCCAAAGGAATGGTCTTCCAGAGCGGACTATCAGTAATAATTAACTACAATTTATCTCAAAACTGTTAAAAACATTCACACAGAAAAGTCAGTAAATTCACTGCCAACCCCAAGTGGACTAGTTAAAAGCTTTGGTCAGATATTAAGTTAGAGTACCCATTGTTCATTGTTTTTACTGGCTAAGTGGAAACAACATTATCCTATTGGGCAAAGCTAGTTAGGTGAATTTGCCACTATTACTGAATTCCTTAGTGAGCCTACATAGTCTGTCACGTTTACATTTTTTGCACATTGCAACTTCCACAGTAGTCATAGATAATTATTTTACCCTTTAACCATATCCTAGTTTATCAAATTTTTCTAGCCCAGTTAGTTTTCGATTTAGTTTTCGTTTTAGAGCAATGTTCTCAAATTAAATTTAAAGAAATGTAGCATAGTTCATTTTGGAAAACAATGCAATTTCACTTAACTTATAGAAGAGAAACCCCGTCCAATCAGACACTGTTGTAAGGTATCTTGATACGCTTGCTGATAATTCCTTAGCTTCTGACCATCATGTCTACACATTAGTTCAGAAAGCTTTATCTGACCCATATAATTTCCAAAGACATCTCTACTAGATCCAAAGAAGTCTTAATTCCCCTTTATTCATATCTTATCAGACCCATTTTTTAATATAATGCAACTTTTGCCATATATTTATCTAAACATATCACACAATTTGAGAGACCTCAGAGATTCATAACTAAAATGATCAGTGGCCTTGAAAATTTTAGTTATCATGAGAAGATGGCAGCCCTTTCTCTATACTCAGTCTCTTACAAACTTCTCCTTGGAGATCTATGTCTAGCCTTTCATGCCATGAAAGATCCAACTCTTAATTTGATTTCCTGTTCCTTCAAAGAATTAATCGCACACTAAATACTCAGTTAACATAATTAAATCTTCATCAGCAGATAAGAAAGACATGTTGGCATGATATCTGGTGGTGTAAACCTTGGCTCTAGGTGATTGTCACTGTTGAAGTGACACCCTGACCCCATGTGCAAAATGGGAAAATGGGTTGAGGATGGAATAATGGATGGATGGTTGGCATGATAGATTCATACCCCAGCATATCCCTCACTTTGCAATAAACTTCCACTACCTTTCAAGCAGAGTAGCACCCTTGCCACCTTGAAGGTAAACCTTGATAATTGGGTGGGTAGCCTCACATTCTCTCCTGGTCTATCTTGTCTTACCTTCCTTGAGGATACAGGGAATGTTTGAACATGATTTTTTGGCTAGGCTTGAAATGGTCTGCAGACTGATTGTCTGGTATTTATCTATGAACCTAGGAATCCATGAAAGTGTTTAAGGCCATCAGCTGTGAATATAAGCTACTGTAGCATAAGATAATTTTCTTTCAACATATCACAGCTTTATCCCCACAATCACTAGTCCAATGCCAGAGATGCTGTTCTTAGCTTTGAATTTGAGGTCTTGACTAAGCTTACCAAAACCTTGCAGAAAATTATAGAACATCCAATTTGAGCACGCGAATCAGAAGTCAACCAAAGTTTTAATATTATAGAACATGTATTTACTCCTTACTGGTGTCATGGAAAACTGTAACCAGACCAAATTTTTAGAAGACAGGGCCTCTGATACAAATAGCTGATATGGGAAATGGCAAGAAGGGATGTAACTTACACTAGCTATGAAGTTCTGATTTACCACTTGGTGGAACACCCACTTCAAAATGATTAAGCTTTGATAAAACACCAAACAGCCAAATGCATATGCCAAGAAAAGTGCATGAACACTAAAATTCCCCTAGAAAATAAATGGTGTTATATGCAAAGATTCATATATTTAGATTCATAGAGTCATAGATCGTTACTAGGCTAATGATCTAAAGGGGCATGGGTCTTTCTAAGCCTAGCCAAGTTTTCCCAAAAGACTACTGATGTCATGTATCCAAATAAGGTACACAGGGCCAGGCATTTATTAGCTACATATGTCCATAATGGACCTGGGTGTCAGACCCAGTGTAAGTTTTCTATTCCTCATCCACTGGTCTAGGTTAAATTTAAGTTGGGTAATAAGAGTTGGTGCTAGGTTAGGGCTAGGAGAGGAAGATGATTTTTAAGTGTAGGGAGAAATCAGGAGTTAAGGCACAGTTAGGGTTATGGAGGGAAGGGAGGATTTTAGGTTTAGGAAGGGATCGGGAGCTGTTTTTAGGATAAGGGTCAGGGTTCTAGGAGGGATAGTTAGCTTAGTGGTAGTGCACAGGAATCTAGGTGGTGGGAGCTGGGGCACTTGACAACACAAACGAGTGGCTGCAGGGAAGTGCATCATGAAATAATGGTACATGGGCACTTGTAGCAGACACTAGAGAACACTAGATGCTATGGTTTGTGCTTGGACCATGAAAGGCCAAACTACTGAAGCAGTAGAACTTCAAAGGTTAAACCATGAATAGGGATGTGTAATATAATTGGGAAAATTAAACCTGGTACCTGGTGCTGCAGTAGCGTTGTTGCCTCACAGTTAGACGTTGCCCGTTCGATTCTCAGTTAGAGCGTCTTCTGTGTGTCAACATGCATGAATGGGCGTTCCTTCATTGAAGGTTGTGCATTAGGCCTGGCAAGCCAGCACGTAAAAATCTACTGCCAATCATTAGCGGACCGGAGTTCCACTGTGGCAACCCCTAACCGGGAAAAGCCAAAAGAAACAAGCAAACAAACCTACAGCCAAGTATCATTGCATTATTAAGAAATTCTGTCAAGTCCAGAAGCATAGGACTGTTGAACAGCAGTATAAAATGATAGTACTAATGTAGTATTAAAAACATTTATCAGCGTCAAATTACTGTTGTATCATATGTCTGTATAAATGTGAACTTTTCAGTCTATCCAAATGTTAACAATTGTTTGCAGTATAATTGTGCTCCTAGGTACACATCAAAGATCAAAAGATTTGTGCTGCATGTGTGTATTAATAGACATGCATATGCACTGGATCCTTGATCAACTATGGATTGGCTACAATGTCAACCATTTAAAGTTCAGGCTGATAATATTGACAGCTAGAACAATGAATGGAAAAAAATCAAAACATATCTTTTCTTGCAGGAGGGCAAGTCTCCCCTGTAAAGTATATATATCAACTGAGAGATCTCACCACAGTGAGGAAAATGCCACTTCCGTAACCCCTGCTATCCCATGATCTCAGCTAACCCAGTTCCCATTCACTTCTTTGCATCAGCGTTATGGCCGTTGACAGTATCTGCTCAATCTTTAGCTGTTCGACTTTCAGGCCACTCGACAATCGGACAGGTGTCTGTTTATGTGTGTGCTCATCACTGTAAGCTGCCTATGTGGCAGTCAGAAACCAACAAAATGGCCCGTCTCTTTGTCCAGTCATTATTGTAGCATATTTTGTTATGATTGGTTGTGAGGACACAACACACTGTATACTTAAACTGATCCTTTGGCAGATGGGAGACATACTTGGGTCATCACCAGTTTCCTGTTTATTTAAGTAGAACCCAAAGATTCACCATTACAAACACATTTAAAAATACTAGCAATAGTTTTTTTTCTGTCTGAGAAATATTGTCTTCTCTGTCTTTACACATTATTGCTACTGTTTCCATAATTTCAGAGAATGAAATAAATATGCAGGCATTTCACTCTCTTGTACTCTCCGGTTTTATTCCTTAGTATCATTAAATCTCTAAATTGGTTTCTAATTACCTTAAATTAGATTAACTAATGCTGTATGAATCTTATAATACCTCAATAAGTCAGAGTAAAATATATCCCCAGGATTCAGCAAGCTTTGCACAGTGTGCAGGAATAGTGCAAGAGCTGATGCACGCAATATGGCCGAGGAGCGATCCAGGAATGAGATCCCAGGACGTGCACGAGTGCTCCAACACTGTTCCTGCATGGACAAGCTCCTGTATGCTAATTACCCCATTTTCAGATGA
The DNA here is from genome assembly GCF_019279795.1 of Protopterus annectens. Lineage (NCBI taxonomy): Eukaryota > Metazoa > Chordata > Ceratodontiformes > Protopteridae > Protopterus > Protopterus annectens. Next base: position 334,220,561 of record NC_056735.1, read on the forward strand.
AAACAATGCAAATGAGGTGAATTAGCAATCCAGGAACCATGCAGGCATCTGTGTAGGAATAGTGTAACCTGCAGAAATGTATTTGGTTACTAACCGAATACATTTCTGCAAATTACAAAATAGAGGCATAACAGCTCCAAAGAAAGCATGTATTCAATGTAGTAGACATGCCAATGGCCAATTATATGGCCATTGGCATGGTAAATAGTTGCAAAAGTATAAAAATAAGTTTTATTTTTTTTTTGGCCGATTAGGGACGTTTAAGCATAGGGCAGTGGTGCATAAAGGTATCGGCAAGAAAATTAAAAAAAAGCTGTAAATAACCTTTTAAACCAAAATCAGCATTCTGCCATAATAGTCAATGGCATGCAGGAGACAACAATACCATTGAATAGGGGTTGCTAAGGGGTAAGGCTGAGTGTCAGTCTTGTAACCATGCATTAGCAGTCAGTTTTATACAAATGAGTGGACTGATACTGAATCACACATTTCTCCTAAGTGTTAGCTAGCACCCAACCATGTAAGTGCAGTAACATCATGGTGCAAGCCTAAGAGGTAACTGACTTCATAAGGGGGAGTGTCATGCAGGCTGTAAGCTTATTGGAGCTCAGTGGCCCGTGTTTGCTCTTAGCTAAGCACAGCTAAGGAAGGGGGTGTGTCTGAGGCTGCCTAGCAGTGTTTACACTGCCTAAATAGGTGTGCGTGATGCACACCGGGTTTTAAACAAAAGAACGAAAAAAAAAACAGGAAATAGCAGCTGTGTTCACATCTGAACACTGGGTATGCGCAGCGTGCCTCGGGGCTTAAATGGGAAAGCAATGGGAAGGGAAAACAGCAGTAAGAAATCAATCAAGGAGAGCTAGCATAGCTGGCAGGTGAAATGTATCAGAATCAGCCAATTACACAAGCAGCAGCCCGGCCCAGCCCAGTACACTACTATAACCTTTGCAAACATCTTTCACTCTGGTTTTTCCCACAAACTCTACACCACCGGTGTACACAGACGAGGAACTTTTACTAGACAAAACTAACAAAATGATGGGGGCTGCTGTCACTCTCATACATCAATATGTGGAAGAGGCTGAATATGGTGAGGATGAGAATACTGATGACCAACCCACAGTGAGGAGAAGGAGAAGGATGTACAGACCAAGGGTAATCTACCAGAGGCTACATGAGCTGGAGATAGTGGGGAGCTATAGGGTGGACAGGGATCTCCTACAGCAAATTGTTGAGCTGTGCCGGCCATGCCTCACACACAGAACCAACAGAGGGGAACCGATCCCAATGGATACGAAGGTATGTGTAGGCTTAAGAATACTAGCCACAGGTACCTTCCAAAGGCCAACTGGGGATATCATGGGGATCTCGCAGGCATCAGCATCCAGGGTACTCCACCAGTTCCTGGATGCCATGTCAGCACATGCCAGTGAGCACATATATTTCCTCAACACCTGTGAGGCGTTGACCAGCCATATGCATCTCTTCCACCAAATAGCAGAATACCCTGAGGTAGTGGGTGCTATAAACTGCATGCACATACACATCAAAGCACCACCTGGTGAGTGGGGTAGGGTCTACATAAACCACAAGGGTTTCCCCTCCATCAACTGCCAGGTCATGTGCAATGCCCAGGGCATTATAATGAATGCGTGTGCTGGCAACCTTGGAAGCTATCACAATTCCCACATTTGGCATATGACACAGCTGTACCAGAGATTTGCCAGTGGGGACATCCCATATGGCCACCTAGTGGGGGATGCTGATTACACACTGGAGCTGTGGCTGATGACACCCAGCAGAAATGCACACACACACCCGAACAAGAACTCCATAATGAGGCACACACACAAACGAGAATCCTAATAGAGTGTGTGTTTGAGATGCTCAAGTCATGGTTGTGGTGCCTGGACATATCCGGTGGAGCCTTGCAGTACTCTCCAGCTACATGTACACACATTTTCATTGTCTGTGCCATGCTACACAATCTAATCCTGTAGAAACAGCTGCAGCAGGAACAGCATGGGCCAGCGCCACACAGCCCCCTACCATTGCCATGGCCAGCACAGGCACAGAGTGACTCAGAGGAGAAACAACCTGAGCCTGCCCATGTAGGCAGAAGGAGGAGTGCCCAGTATTCTCAGGCTTTGGCAAAGAGGCAACACATAGCACATACACTGTCACGGTAGGAACCCTGGGAATGATACCTCTCCCTGACTCGCACATACAGTAAAAGTGAAGCCAAACATGACACTACCTGTGCTTTACCATGTATAGCAAGTGTATTATGTGCATCCGACATAGTCAGCACTCCAGCAACAACCTCAATACTGGCACAGCCACAAGTAACTCTCTCTTCCTATCAATTGCTGAATGGAGTAGTATGTTCTGCTAGTCGTAGCTATGGTATGGATGTGAGCATGCAAGAGAATCGGGTGGCTGAGTGGGATAGCAGCAGATAGTGGACACCTATAAGGGCAATATGGAATCCATAACAAATACTGGTGTCAACAAAGTAGGCAGTACTAGACAAGGTGACAAATCCCACAGCAGTACATGTGGTGGCCCAAATGTGTGTCCATTGGACACACACATGCATATCAGTGAGGTTCACATACCCAACAACAGCCTCAGCCAGCAGGACAGGTGTAGATTACCATAAAGAAAGGCTGGGCTAAGGCCTCCAATTAATGGCAATGGATAACAGCTCTCCTCCAGACCTACACAGAAAGACTACAACAACTCTACTGATATGCTTTTAGTCTGCATGATAGGTCAGAATACAAAATGAAATGGAAGCCAACAGAGTACCTGAAAAAACAGTACAGTCATAGCAAATGTTTATAGTTGCCAGGTGTGCTCCCCCAATCCTATGTAGAAATGCAGCAACATTATCAGTTGTGGTTAATAACAGTGGAGCACAGATTACCTGAGCTGGACCAATTTACAGGATAGATTGTTGCATGTGTACAATATGCAGGGCTCTGTGTGTTAGCTTGTTGCGTGTTATACATTGTATGGAAGTGGTCAGCATGTAGGCATGGAGATTTGTGTCCCGGTGGCCTATGGCCACTACTGTTGATGACAGGGCCATGTTCTGACAACTGTAGTGCCAGCTACAATGCATCCCAGCAAGACCCAGTTCAGCAGTCATCCACACTCATTGTTCAGATGTCAATATCTATCACCATCTGAAAGATGGACATACCATGAATGTGGGCCCAAGCATACACAAAGTACACAGGTGGATGTACCCTCGACAGAGTACATAAAATGTAACTGTCAGCTGCACACACCTTTGGAATTGTACATACAGGTTAGCAGTACATTAGTTGTCTGTGTAGTATGGAATACTGATGTATTCCATACTACACAGACAACTAATGTGCTGTATGGAATACTGATGTATTTTGGCCAATCACTGGTAGACCACAAAATGCACAGTTATGAAGTAATGAGAGAATGCCTATGTCCCCGCACAAGGCAGCATAAGAGGAATGTCCTGAGTATATCTGTAAGTCAGCTGCAAGAAACATCCATATCACACATGCACTCAACTCACCCCACCATCATCCACAGGTTTATCACAGGTCATATCCCTGATGTTGGGAATGAATACAGTATGACCCATACTTCTGTATGGGAATACCCACAGAATGCAGCATGCTGAAGTGTCCTATGCAGGTGTGTCCCTTGACTCCATAGCTGTAAGCAGCGCCTTGCCAGCATCCAGACCAATGGATTAATATGGACAGGAACTATTGCCATTAACACCTCTCACACTTGCCCTGTCATCCCAGGGGAATCCAGTGGCTTGTAGCCTGGGACTGTAGGAGTGACAAATGCACTGGCCTGCTACAGATGGCCTGCAACACTACCAAATGCCTTAGGTTCATAGGTTCATAGGTTCATAGGTTCATACTAGGCTATCTGCCCTAGGGCATTTATAAGCCTAGCCAGAGTGTGTTTGGCTTTTGCCACCCATTTTAAATTAATTTTGCTATGTCTTTTTTTGAGGTTAGTATACTGTGCCTCTGTCTAACAATGACACAGAAGTGATAGCAGGGGTAAACCTACGATCTCCCATCCACTCATCAAGATTCCTCTTGAAGAGAGTCAGTGTGGGACTCTGCCTAACCTGGACTGGGATTTTATTCCAGAGAGAAGGGAGCCTCTGGGTTATGAATCTTTCCCTCCAGCATGTCCTATTTATTTCAGTGCTGAGGTTCAAGTCTCTCAAGCGCGTAGCTCGATGGGATTTGGATTTTCTGAGGTGCAGCATGTCCATTAATTCCGGGTTGGACATGGCTTTATACGTCAGGCACAGATCGCCTCTGAGCAGGCGGTATGCCACTGAGTAGAGCTGGAGTTTCTTTAACCGGGCAGCATATGGCATCTGTTTGAGCCCTTTGATCTTCTTGGTGAGGTACTTTTGGGGTCTTTCCAGTTGCTGCAGGTGTCTGGTAAGGTACATCCCAAAAGGGGCATTGTACTCAATTATGTGCCTGATGAGGGATGAGTAAAGAGGTACGATGACCTCCCCTGATCTAGATGTGAATCCCTTCATGATTAGGTGGGCTATATAAAATGTTTTTCTAACCACTTTGGCCATGTGGTTGTCAAATGAGAGATTGCTATCAACTTGGGTCCCCAGGTCTCTAATGACTTCTTCTGTACGTAATGGATTACCACCTATGTGGTAATTTGTGGGCACTTTGTTTTTGCCAAAGGGGATGATTATACACTTTTTGACGTTTAGCTTGAGGCCATGGCTCTGGCACCAGTTGTCTGTTTCTATGAGGCCCTTTTGGAGGATGCTTGTGTTGGCTGGAGAGTTGATTATGGCGCCCAATTTGCAGTCATCTGCGAACTTGGTCAGCCACAGTCCTTCCGTGTTGGCCTGTACCGCTGAGAAATATATACACCGAACAAGAGAGGTCCCAGGACTGAGCCTTGTGGGACGCCACTTGTAACTGGTTTGGAGTCTGACATGGCTCCAGCAATTCTAACCATGTGGGTTCTGTCCTTGAGCCAGTTTGCAACCCATCTAGTGACATAGGGGTTTATATTTAAGCTGGTGAGCTTATCTATAATGCCCGAGTGGGGTATTGTATCGAAGGCTTTTGCGAGGTCCAGGTAGGCTGTGTGGACCACCTTCCCCTTCGTCAATGGCCTTGGTGACTGTTTCAAAGAAATCAACCAGGTTTAAGAGGCAGGATCTGCCCTTAACAAAGCCAAACTGGGTAGGATCCAGTGTCTGTAGGTCCCCAATATCTTTATTTATGAGGTCCATGATGATCCTTTCCATAGCTTTGCAGACCAAGCTAGTCAGGCTTATGGGGCGATAGTTTCCAGGATCCGTTGAGGCACCACCTTTGTGGAGAGGGACCACTGTTGCTGTACGCCACTCTTTGGGTACATATCCTGTAGTAAGGCTAAGATTGAACAGTAGTTTTATGTTTGGGTTTAGCTCTTCTTGGAGTTCATGTAGGGCAGCCGGACACCATCTGGTCCCATTGATGCTGTGTTTTTTGCTTTGGAGAGGGCGGCTCTTACCTGAGCATCTGAGATGTCAGGGGGGCAGCACTCTGTTGGGATAGATATTTGCCTTTTTGGTGGTGGGAGGGGGGAGAAGTTTGCACTGAACCTGTCAGCTAGGATGTTGGCAATGTCTGTGGGCTCGGTGTATTTTTTGTCATTTTGGACTAATTCTGAGCATATCTGCGAATTCCCACCCAGGTTCCTAATATAACTAAAGAAAGCCTTGTGATTATCCTTAGTGTCCTGTGCAATTTTTCTCTCGAAGCTGGCCTTAGACGATTTTATGAGTGCACGTAGTTTTTTGCTAATACTGATCAGAGATGCATTCCCTTTTTGGGATTTTGCTCTATCATGTAGTAGCTTCCTCCTTCTATTGTATAGTCCACCAGACAGGACATCTGCCTTTGGAGGATTGGGTCTTGGTTTTATTTGGGATTGCATGATCCATGCATTCCTGAAGGTGTTCATAGAATGCGTTTATAAAGGTTTCTGCAGTCTGGGCCGTATTTTCTACAGGCCTGGGGGCTTTGAAGGATTTCACCTCGGTTTTGAGGCGTGTGAAATTTGCTTTAGAGAAGTTTTTCACTGTGGTTTTCTGGGCAGGGGGTGGGGTCGGGATATGAATATCCAGTGAGATTAGTTTATGGTCTGATCTTACCAGTGAGGGATACACTTCTGGTCTGGAGCATAGTGTCCCCATGTTGGTGATGATCAGGTCCAGTATGTTTTCCCCTCTTGTGGGAGTGGTAACAAGTTGTTCCATAGCATTTGAGTTTATAAATTCTAGGAACCTTTGGGCTAGGGTGTTGGAGCTAGAGTAATGCTCCCAGTCTATGTTTGGGTAGTTGAAGTCGCCCAATATAATGGTGTTTGGAGAGACCTTCATATTTTCCAGTATTCTCAGGAAGGCCAAGTGGGGTTCCTGTGTTTGGGAGGGTGGTCTGTAGCAGGCTATAAACTGGAAGGCAGTTTTACCCACAGTTAGTTGCACATGGATAGTCTCTGATGCTTCGTGCTGTGCCACCAACCTGGAGGTGTGGGTATCTTTGACGAATATTGATACTCTCCCTCCTTTTGTGGTTCGGTCCAAGTTTTGGGGCCGAAAAGCATGGTATGAGGTATAACCTGGTAGTGCTGGGGTGCTCTCTGGAGCCTTGAACCAGGTTTCTGTTACTGCACAGATATCGATGTTCTCCATGCTAAGGAGAGTTTCGAGTGCATGCATCTTGAGGTTTAGACTTCTGGCATTGAGTAGCATTAATCTTAGTTTCTTATCCGAGAGTTTCGAGTGCGTGCATCTTGAGGTTTAGACTTCTGGAGTTGAGTAGCATTACTCTTAGTTTCTTATCCCTTGTGATACCTATGGAGGTGGGTTTGTCTTTTGAGCCTTACCTAAAAAAGGCACTATGGGGGTAGCAAGAGCCTTTGCCAATATCAGAAAGCCCAGGGGTGACAGGTGCAAGCCGTCCCTAGCGAAGCATCGTGGCTTGTCGAGCATGTCATCCCAGGCTGACAGGCATTGGATCCCCTTTGAATGACACCAACACTTAAGCCAATTGTTGAAATTGATCATCTTGTCTTCATATTGTGGCATCATTCTTGGTGAGGGTAAGATGCTACTCAAGGTCAGGGTCATACCGGCCTGGGCTACATGCTCAGAGAGCTCCTCTATGTCTCTTTTCATGTAGTCCAGGGAGGTAACGTCTCAGGTCATTCACACCAGCATGGACAATGACTGAGTCATATTTGTACTTGCCTTGGAGTGACCTGAGTGCTTGTTTTATGTGGCGGATCCTAGCGCCCGACAGGCAGCTCACCATGACCTTCTCCTTGTTCAGCCTGGTGAGCGGGACGTCAGTGTGCCTGACGATAGAGTCACCTATTGCAAGTGTATCAGGTGTGTTGTTTAGCCTTAAGGGCTGTGACTGTTCGGCACACTGGCTTTGTGAGCTATGTGTTGCACGTGTTTTGTTTTGGGGTAGCGGTTGCTTGGGTGTCTGCTTTGGAGGTCTCTGCTGCTTAGGCAGATTTTTATTTAGAGCCTCCGAGTATGTTTAGAGTCCTCTGTAAAGGCCTATGCCTCACCCATACTGCCAATGTATGTTATCCCATGGGGTCCCAAATAACAACATAACACAGTCTACAGAACACAAATGCAAGGCCATGTCGACAAATCCCAATAGAATGCCCACCATGTCATACTGCATGAACTCTTGACCAACCCCTAAATAATGCTGGGATGAAGGGACAACTATAGGGATACTTCCCAGATATCACTCACATAATGTTAGGAAGAGGATAGCATAACAGAGTGGGGGGGGGTTGTAGAAGCATGGATGCCATGGAGTGTGTGAAGTCTGAAACTCTGATGTGTGCCCATACTATCCCTGCCAGCAAACCCAGTAATGGGTGGCTACAAACCCGCTCATAAACCACAATGTGAAGGGGAACTGACCAGATATATGAGCCCTGCCTCTGGGTAACCTGTGTGAATCTGTACAGCTGAGAGGTATGGCCACAGCAGGATATGGCCATTATGTTATGCCGATAGATGTACAAGCAGGGGATCCTCAGCCACCACAGAACCAAGGTGCAGGACCATTTACACAGATCCATCAGCAAGTGTCTGCAGCTACCCTTCCAGAATGGCATGAGTGTGCAAGAATATGTAGGCTGAAGACCACAGTACTGGATATAGCTTCATTCATCTTGTATTTCCCTGAAAATAACTGTGAGCAAATAAGTATATCTGTTGGTAGTTGATGGACATAATACATCACAGTGTAAAACAATGCATGTCTGAATATCTCTGCTAACACCAACTATGTAACACAAGCAGCACAGACAGCAATAATTACAGTATCCCACTATCTGTTGCCCATTGTGACTCCATATTGTCAAGCTATCTACAGATATCCTGCAGAAACAGGTTGCTAGCTGTAGATGTAGAACACAAAATCCTACACTGGAGGATTCACACACTCAGTGCAGAAGGTTATACTGTACATGCTCCTACATTTACAGAAATGAAGCCATGTCTGACGACAAAATACAGAAGGTCATACTGGGCATGCTCCAACACTTAGAGAAATGAAGCCCATGTCTGACAGCAACAGTGGACTATAAATATCTGTCAGTCGCAGATGTCTGTGCACACACACCACATTGCACACCATTCATGCTTTGCACACACATTGGATAGGAATACTCACACATATCCAAGGCCAACACACTATAATAGGTCAAGCATACACACACAGAGATGTGAGGAAAAGAGAGGCAGACAGTGACAAAGAGATTGCTATCATGAGTCCTGTCCCACCCACCACACATCTGATTGGCCAATATCAAATGATGTGCCATTGTGTCCCACCCACCACACATCCAGTTGGCCAATATCACATGATATGATGATGTCAATCACTGTACACATTTATTTTTGGTAGCCCTCAGTGCTATAGTGTCTGTGGTACTTGTGATAACTGTGTAACATGGTAGTACAAATTAGTATTCATCTAGCATTTGTATACCCAGTCCTGTCAAATATAAAGATGTGTGTGACTGAGTGTTGCGTGTGTGTTCCCAGAGGAATGGTTTATGGCCCGTTCACACACACTGCACTTTACATAGCCCATGTTAGCACTTGTGCTGATTTCAGTCACCTGGAAATAACCCTCTGACCAATTATCAGCCCCATAATCTCTGTGGTGCATGCAATAACTGCGTAATGCTATAGTGTAACATATAGTTAGTTAGGAGTTCTAAGCCCAGACGTGGAAATTGTGTGTGTGTGTGTGTGTGTGTGTGTGTGTGTGTGTGTGTGTGTGTGTGTGTGTGTGTGCGTGTGCGTGCAGATTAATGATTTTGAGGCCATTCACAGAAACTACACCACCCATTGCCCTACTTTGGCAAGCCTGCTGATGTCATTCACGTTGAAATACACCTTTGGGCAAGGGCTATCCCTGTAAGCTCTGTGGTGCCTGCGATAACTGCATACTGCTATAGTGTAACATACTAGTCAGGTAGGAGTTATAATCCCAGACATGGCAACTTGAAACTCTGTGTATGTGTGTGTAGAGATTAATTATTTTGAGGCCATTCACAGTCACTACACCTCCCATTGCCCTACTTTAGCAAGCCTGCTGATGTCATTCACCTTGAAATACACATTTGGACAAGGGCTTGCACTATAAGCTCAGTGGTGTGTGCCATAAATGTGGAACAATGTAGTAGCAGTAGCTACACAGCTATGGGTTTGAATCTCATCTGTGGCGAGTGTTCGTGTGTGTACCTCAAAGATTTTGGCCCCATATACAGCCAGTACACATCTCAGTGCCTGACTTTAGCAGTCCTGCAGATATCATCCACCTTACAAGTATCTGTTGCCAAGCCTAAACCATGTCAGGTCAGTGGTGCATTTGGTAAATGTGTAACATAATGGTCTGCAAAGATTGTTAGATAGAGGTTTGAACCTCACCCCTGGCAAATGTGTGATTAAGGTAAAATTATTTTTGGGATCTCTCACCCACTACATCACCCAATGCCAGTATTTACAAGGGCTGGTGATGTTCCTCACCTTAGAAGTACCTTGGGACAACATCCATCCAGTACACTATGTGGCACATGCGATAAATGAGGTACACTGTAGTAGCAATACATAACTAGGTAGGGGTTTGAATCTCAGTACTAGCAAATGTGTGTGTGTCTGTCATCACTATCCTGTGTGGAGGTTGCTGTGATTGTGTAATGACAGGATGCATTGTGGGGTGGGTTTTGCTAAATTATTATATTGAGGACATACTATATGTCACAATATCCACCTTACAAGGACAACAGATGTCAAATAGCAAAGAGGCTGGTGTAGACAATCCATAGCCCCACATGTGACATTATGGATCAGTGAACAATATAGGCAACCCTTGTATTACTCAGAGAACACTATCCACCCATGTTTCATACACAAACACACTTGGCTTGGCAACAACCACTATATTGGTAGTTCCCTGCGTATTGCCCACAGATAGTAACCACAGTGTGATTGCAGTGGACTACATGCCTGTTAACCACAACACTGCCACTGACATCAGAAAGTACTGTGACGTGTAACATCTCCTGACTGAGTGTATGTTATCCAGCAAGTAAAAGGACATGGCACCCTGTTCCATCCCTACAATAGACAAATAAATACTTACAGTGGTCCTTTTGCTATGTTCCCCACTGGAAGCATGCAACAACTGTAGATTCTGCAAATGTAACCTACAAAGGGAATACCATGCCTTATACACATGCCCTGTATAAACAGACACCACTAACTCCACTGAATACCTGTATCATGCTGTCAATGTAGGTGCAAGCACAACCTTAGTCCCGTAGCCAGGTCTCCCCAAATGAGGACAGGAATGCTACATCAGAAGATAACAATCTGTACACACAACATGCCCCAGAGACCTCAAGTACACATCCACATGTCAAAGAACATGTGTGAGGGACATGTGCACAACCCAGACACTGTCCATGTTATGGAATATAGCTCACATACATGAGAAGCAGTGCACATCACTGGCCACCCACAATAGTAACTCAGATGAGTGGATGGTGAATACAATACCCACCTGTGGGGACCACTCCAGGGACTACACCCCTGAGCCACACTGGAGATTTTGTCATGTGGCCTGATGCCAAGGTATTCCCTTTGCCTAGCCTTGTACAGCTGTCAAGCCCATCCACCTACTACACACCTGCAAAGGAATGAACCTATGCATCTCAGTACTGGGAAATATATGTGTGTGTGTGTGTGTGTGTGTGTGTGTGTGTGTGTGTGTGTGTGTGTGTGTGTGTGTGTGTGTGTGTGTGTGTGTGTGTGTGTGTGTGTGTGTGTGTGTGTGTGTGTGTGTGTGTGTGTGTGTGTGTGTGTGTGTGTGTGGAGATTAATGATTTTGAAGCCATTCACAATCACTACACCTCCCATTGGCCTACTTCACCTTGACATAACCCTTTGGCCATGTATCAGTCATATAAGCTCTGTGGCACTTGTGATAACTATATAATACTGTAGTGTAGCAAACTATGTAGGTAGGGGTTCTAATCTTGATCCTGCCAACTGTGATGATTTGTGTGTTTCTCTGACAGAGTGTGTGTGTCTCTCCATTGACACCTGCTTTTGTGGACATTCACATGTACTACACTTCCTTTACCCCTTCTTTAGCACTGTTGCTGATGTCACTCACCTTCAAAGATACATTTGGACAACTCTCCAACATGTAAGCCCCTTGGCACATGCAATAACTGCATAACACTGTAATAGCAATACATAGTTAGGTAGGGGTTTGAAATTTAGTACTGGTAAGTTTGTGTTTGTGTGTGTGTCATCAGTATCCTGTGTGGGTGTTGGGGTGAGTGTGCATTGACAGGATCAATTGCAGTGTGGGTTTTGCTACATCATTATATTGAGGACCTATACGTCCCATTGTCCACATTACAAGGACAACAGTTTTCAAACACTGTAAAGGTTGTTGTAGACAATCCTCAGCCATAACTATGTACAGCCATGTGCAATTGCTATGTGATAGTATGGAGTAGTAAACAATATAGGCAACTGTTATAATACCCAGATACCACTCTCCACCCACGGATCATACACAAACACACTTGACTCTTGCTCGCTTACACCCTTCCTTTCTTACTTTGTCTCTGTCTCTCTCTCCCTCTCTGGTGGATGTAGAAAACTACATCTGTTTTGCATAGGCAGTAGCTTGAGTTTTGTAAGGAATGCTAATGATCAGCTGATGGCCTGTGCACGAATTGCAGTCCCCCACTTGCTAATTGCATGTGGAGCAGCTGTGGTATCATTCCTACAGCCAATTGCATGGAAACATACTCCTATAACTAAGCACTTCATGTGGGCATTGGCCCTTTTCCTTCACTGTGAGCAGGACTTTATGTGGGTGTTTGAAAAACAGCATCACAAAGGTTGGTTGGAAATGCCGCTTGCAACATACACTGTGGAGACAGGCCAACAAACAGGAGGGGGATGTTCCAGACATGGGGACAGAATGTAAGTATTGCTGTTCTACATTTGAAGTAATGTTGATTTAACAGGTTTTGTGTGGATATGGCTGTTCTATATGATTTAAAGTCTGGCATGACAGTGTTATGTGGTTGAGGAAACTCTCACCTGTAGGGCTATCTGCATTCTGTCCATAGTTTGGTGTCTTACATGTGTTGTGTTACTCACACATTTCCTATCTTTAGATATGCAGTAGCATACTCTGATGATTGCAGTCAGTACATGGTGACATCCATGTGAGTTACTGACTTCATATCCCTCATAAGAGATATGTCACAACAAACCCTGCTACACCAGGAAATTTCTCAGATTATCACAGCAATATGTCAATATTGGCACTGTGTTTGTGCCTCTGTCCCCCAAGTCTGTTACCCTTTGTCCATATGTCATGCAGTAAGAGGTGCATATGTACAGTACATCATTATTTACTGACATCATACCTGATAACAAGTCAGTGAGATATTAGACTGCTAGATATGTTATGTATAGTAGGCCTCATATTTGAGGAGAAAACCTGGACATTATTTTGTAGTGTGTACAGTAGTGAGGTTTGTGCACTTTTGGTGACTGTTGACAGAGTGTGTATTGTGAATATGTTACTTGAAATGTGTACAGACTTATTCTTGGTCCTGTTCTATCTGATGTTGCATTCTGCTCCAGTTTATGGAACCCTATCAGCGTATATGTTAGTAGGGCCAGACTGACAAATGTCCCATACCACAGTCAGGCATCAGACTACACTGTGTATTGTCCCAGTATATGTAGGGTTACTGTGTGAGTGGCTCATATGAGGATGGTGTTTTTCACACAGTACATATACTGTAATATTACTTAGGCTTACCATAATGTGACTGTGTTCAGATTGGTTGTGGGTATGCACTTACACACTGGAGTCTGTTACTCCATGCTGTTACATGCCTGTAGTGCCTGCTGTATTTGAAAGTACATGTGTGTTACCCCATAGGAAACTTGGGTCAGTGTTGTGGCAGTCTGCTTGTAGTTTCCACAGTGCTTTGTGACATGCCTAGCAGCTCAGTATATTTACCTAGTGTGATGTTATGTCCACGTATTTGTCAGATGAACTGTTGCCTGGCCACCATAACTGTTGTGTTTGTCTGAAAAAGCAGTGGGATGGTGTAAAGATGTATGTCACTAAGTAGTTTGTGGGCTTGGGACCTCTGCTCCTCTGGTTAATATGTGTTAGGACAGACAGGAGTGTGTGAATGCATCAACTGTGTGAGTTTATCTATTCCAGTATTTTTGTGATATCCCCATTTACATGGCTGTAAACATCCAGTTTGTCAGGCTTAGTCCACACATCTTGCACTAAGGAGTTCTGTGTATACCTCTACACTGACCAGATTGTGTGAGACTGTTCACGTTTATTGGTCATATCTCTGCTGTATTCCACAGGCTCATTACTGCGATTTGTGTGGTACTTCACTATGATGATCTTATGATGTCTGTCATTAACTGATGGTGTACATGTCAGAATCAGAAATGACTTCCCACACATGTCTGTAAACACAGCCCCTGTTACTGTAGCAACATTCCACATTTATATCTGCAATACTTACATGACATCCCCTTGCACTAAGAGGATGTGACTATTAGTGCTGAGGTATGACTTCAGTACAATGTTATGGGCATTTGTTTTATACATACATATATATATATATATATATATATATATATATATATATATATATATATAGATATATATATATATATATATATATATATATATATATATATATATATATATATAAATAAATCAATATACATATATATATATAAATATGTATATAAATATATATGTTATGTCTATGTACATGTATACATATATTTATATATATGTATCACACCATATTTATCTGATATGCATATATTTAGATATAACAACATACTTGATTCAACACTAATATCACTAACAAGTACTTCACAATTGTAGAAGTCAAAGCAGTTGTTCAATACTATTCAGTATGTGTACTGGCAGATATATTGGAGAAAACAACTATCTTCACAGCTGTGATGGCTTAGTGGTTAACTGCTGTGACTATAGTGCACAGGGTCCTGGGTTTCAATACCTGCAAGTGGTGTTTATTTTGTTGCTAGGCAGACCAAGGACTGTTGGATACAGAGTGGTTAAAGCAGTTTTGAGCAGCTTTAAGTGTGTTTGCACGGGTTTGCCAGACAGTAAGCACTGCTAAGGTATGATTAAATGAATAGGCACTTACACCATGTAGGCTTTGCTTACGAGTGCGCAAATCAGCTTAGCATTTACATTTAAGCAATGGTTACACCTGTTGCATAGCTCAGCCCTGGTAATCAGTGATCACATTCCAGTCTGATAAAATAGCAGGATAATGACATATTTAATAAGTGTATTTAATTCCATGTACCTAACATGCTTCTATGTGCTGTCATTACAATAGCAAGGTGTGTGAATATACTGTCTGGAACACCTGAGTATATATGGCTAGTACAACAATCTTTTCCTTTTGTATGTGTGTCATGCATGGGTAGTATCACAGGTTATACGCAGTCACACTTGCATGTATTGTATCTTTACATTACTGCTGTTAACAGTGCTTTCCCTGGTAAGAGTAGATTGCAGATAGTAGTACTGGAACCATACACCCCTGCATGCAAAGCTGGACAGTGAGTACTGACTATCACGTTCTTGGTGTGTGAGCTGTGTGTTATTAAGTACTTGCTACTAGATATTGATCTGATATGTGGATAATAACTGTAGACTACTATGTGTATAGGACATGTCATTGAGGGCTGCTGTCATATAGTAATGGCATACCTATCAGTGTCAGACATCTGTCAAAACATTAATCCTAATGCATAACCTGTTGGCTAGCTGATTTCTGTCTGTCCTCTGTACAGATGTGCAGATGTCAGGTATCCCTCTGGGCTGCTCACAGGCAATCTATGCTTGACTGACACTGACATGTCTGCCCAGCTGTATGAATGCCACAGTTAGGAAACCCCACCCTGTATGCACCACATGCCATGGATACCTCAACTAGACTACCACAGTCAACAGAACATGTTTGGATACAGATCTCCAACCCAGATACTGGCCATGTTATGTAATATATGTCACATACATGTCAATTGGAGCACCTCACTCACCTTCTGCATGAGACAACCAGATGATTGGATGCTACATTTAACTGTTACCCTGAGGATCACTCACATGGTATCAGTTGATAGATGGCCTGCTGACAAATGTCAGGTGGCATGTACCCACATCCCCTACTCTTCTCATTTCTCCATTGAAAATATCCTGTTACACACCTAGGAACACCTGCACCTATGGACCCCAGTACTGACAAATTGTGCATTGCTGAGAATAAGTGTCTGTGTGTTTGTAAACCTGCAGTTGATAATGCCCTTAGGACCTTCTCACACACTATACCCCCCATTGCCATAGTTAGAAATGGCTGCTGCTGTAATGCACATTCAATGTACCTTGTCACACTCATCACCCTATGGGCTACCTGGAGCTTGCAGTATCAGCACAACACTGTTGCACAAATGGCTAGATAGGCATGGGTTACCCTCTGAGTCCTGGCAAATGTGTGTATGTGTGCAAGTGTGTATATTTGTAGGATACAGCATTCTGAGGCCACATTCTCCAAATACAATACACCTGGCCATACAGTATAAGACATAGTGATGTTGCTGACATTAGGAGAGCCATGACAAACCATAACCCTACTATCCCTTTGGCATGTGCAATAAATGCATATCCCTGTAGTAGCACTGATGAGATAGACAAGGGGGTTGTATTGCTGTCCTGGTCAATGTGTGATTATGGGTATGTCAGAGTATTATCATGGGTTTCACTGAGTAAAATATCGAATGTGAGGTGTGGGTGCTGGGTATACTGTCTTTACATCATGTTACCCCCAGTACATGCCCCAAGGTTCACTGTATGAGGACCACTGTCACCATCAAACATACAAGTAACTGAGTACACTATCCAGCTGAATGATTCATGTGCTATGTGCAAATTATCTGTAACAGAATGGACTCACTGACAAGGTAGTTAGCACTGATAAACCCAGGTCTCTCAGATGTATCTACGACTATTATATGTTTGTCAATGTGTATATGACAGCATGACATACTATGTATTGTCCATTAACACCAAGTACATCCCCCATTACCATACTGTACAAGGCATGGTGATGTTCCTCACTTAACAAGAGAATCGGGACACACCTCATCCTAAAAGCTGTGTGGTGTGTGCAATTAAGGTCAAACACATTAGTAGCAATAAGTACCTTGTTAGGGGTTCTTCTCTAAGTGTTGCCAAGTACGTGTGTGTGTATGTGAAGGGATCTACTTCAGTTTGCAGAAGGAGGTCATCTGTCTGAGAACTGACTGGCAAATGCTAACATTTCAAAGGAATCATGTCATAGAAATTCATTCCATCAAAACTAGTAGTAGATGTGTAAATGCCCTCTTCCCCACTGTATAGCTGTACAGTGATACTGGAGTTGGTATATATAGTTGGTTGTCAATGTTGTGGACACAGCCACCCTAACTGGGGTTATTTTTGTGTGTATCCCCATGCTTAGTCTGCTGCAGTACTGAGCAGTGTATGTTAACTGGTTAGGTAGTCATCACTCACACTATGTGCAGCTCTACACCACCCCACACCCTACAAAGTGTAGGGCTGTGCCACCCACACCAGCACACCTATGTTTACCAACGTCGGGATTGTACTACATTTGGGAAGGGGACATATACCCTGCCAGTACCATCGTCGATGACATTAAAGTAGCAGACTGATTATTTACTGATGTGATGTTTTGTCTATTATGTCTTGGTGGAATTAAATAGGCTAAAATGGGTTCACTGCAAAATTAAGTACATCCATGTGTACAGTATTCTCTGTGTATTGCATTAACATCAAAGCCTGTGTATGTGTGTGTGTACTATACACAAACATGTGGTGTGTGCTACCCAGTACACTTACCATTGTCCGCTGATATCAGCCACCTTGCACTCACCTGTATACAGCCCTCAGACCTATCAGCCATGTGGCACATGCAGTAACTCTTATACAGACCTGTTACTTGCATTCAGCTGTGCCCAGGATATGACACAGTCAATGTGTCACCACAGTGCCATACCTCTTGTAGGAAACAACAGCATGCCGACATCCTGCTGACATATAGACACCTACAACACAAACTGAATACATTATGGAGACCACTATCAGTCAGTGTTAATAACAGCTATAATGCATCATGGCTGAACAGCTATACATCCTGACATGTAGGCATTAAAATTTCCTGCTGAAAACACATTACACAGCATTACATTGCTACACCTTAGTACATTCACCCTGTGCATCAGAACCATATTAGCCTGTCCCTGCATCGATGGTATGGATGATGGGGATGTGGCACAGGTGTCATCATATGCACAGGGTGTGTTGTGGGTTTGCTAGAGACCTAGGCTGAGCCATTTGGTTGACATCATGTGTGTGTGTTAGGGGGTTTTGTTATTAACTGGGCTGTGCAGATGTGGTGTGTGCAGGTATGGAGGTGCTCTAGCTGTGTTGGTGATGTGTGTGTGTGTGTGTGTGTGTGTGTGTGTGTGTGTGTGTGTGTGTGTGTGTGTGTGTGTGTGTGTATGCAGACAGTTCGGCCATGTGGCTTCCCTATACAGGGGTTTGTTGGACAGCTGCAGACCGCACATGGCAGGGTGTGCAGTTCACTGTCTCTAGCCATGGACACAAGAACTGTGCCTGCCAGGGGTTCCATGGGCATTACCAAGTACAAGGCCAGATATGCTACTCTCCCCTGATGATGACACATGTCTGCTGGATTTGGGTCCCTATTGGAACTGGCCAGGGCCATGTGCATGTGGTCTGCTGGGTTGTGGTGTGGACAACACCTCCCCTGCAGTGCTGGTGCTGATAGTGCCACTATGGGAGTGGCTCTGACTTGTTGCACATCCACGTAGACCTCTACCTGTTGGTGTTGCTGACCTATGTCCACATGACTGTTGCCTTACTCCCACCATATGCTCTAACATGGACATTGCATGGTCGAGGATTCCAACCATCTCACCCAACTGTCTATCCAGGACCTCTGCAAAATAACGGTGGGCACCTGCAAGATTACGGATGTTGTCAAAAACAGCAGAATGAGTAGCCCTCTGGAGCTTCAGACCCTGTCTGGTTTAATGTTCCATACATGCCTGTGCCTCCATGATGGCCAAAAACATGAATCTGGTGACACCTGCTGTTGCACTTCTGCCAGGGGCATGATAGCCAGCAGCCCTCCTATGAGCACTCCTGTACATCTGCCTGTGTGGTACCTCGATGGTCATCTGGCTATGGTTGCTGTGTACAGACACAGTTGTCATAGTCCCCAAACTGTCCTATCCCATGCCACCACCTGCCAACTGTCCCTCAATTATGGCCACTGATGATGGGGTATGTATAGGCAATGTGACTGTGTGCGGGGATGGGGTGGATAACAGTGGGATGTCAACCAATGGCACAGCTTCAGCCCCTGAGAACCCTGCCTGTGCCTCACCATACCTATCATCATTGTCAGAGTCTGTATGGACACTAACATCAGTTTGCCTGCAGGAGGGACCCTGACCCACCACCTGTGAGGGGAAAACAGAAAATGTACCTTAAGACATGTATGTTATTGCTTACCTCTACACACATGTACACACACACACACACACACACACACACACACACACACACACACACACACACACACACACACACACACACACTTACAGGAGAGGTGGCACAAAGATATATACACAGACCTCTCATTATCCAACTGCCAACATGCATGACATATGACACTAAACAGCATACACTGCAGCTATACTCAATCCCTGTTACCAACATTATACATCTCTGTGATGCATGAGTTGTTTTAGTAGGTGACGCCCCTTCCACTGGAACACACTGCACCCATGTACACAGTTTTGCTGTGCACCTGTTCAACACCCTGCCATTTACTGCACACCATATGCCACAAGTGTACACACCATTGCTGAATGTGTATATGTGTGGCAGTTATATTTGCTCTGTTGCTCACAGCCCCTATGTGTTTGTCTGACACATACCTGGGTTGATATGAGGACAGATGTCAATAGTTAATGCCTGATGTCCAATTTGTAGATCTCATCATCAGCAGTGCATGTATGAGCAATAAAATCCAATTATACTGACAACCTCCAAAGCTTACTGTGACTATTAGGAGTGTGCACACCCTTATTGACATGCCACCCTCTTCCCTGATATGCCATAGGGCCACAATACTGCATATGTTAACATTACACACACCTGATATGTGACATATGACCTGTGCAATCAAATGGAGTATCAAAGAAATGTGTTAGTTGTGCAGATGTTGATTGGGATGCAGACAATATGTGGGTTGCATAAATGTGCACACCCTTAACATGATGGTTTATTGCAGCACCTGTTAAGTGAACTGCCGCAGCCACTGTTCTTGGAAGGTGTATACTAGCATGGCCCATCTTCACTTGCTATTATTTGGTCACTCCTCCCTACAAATGTTCCCCAACTCTGCCAGATTGGAAGGTCAGCTCGTGTGCACAGCCTTTGGAGGTCACACAGTGCCTTTACTATTGCTGTGGAGTCAGGGTTATGTCTGGCACAATGCATGACCTTGATGCTTCAGTTCACTGTTGTGTTTCAGGATGACACCCCTCCCCATCCTCAGCCTTTTTGCAGATGCTTGACAACTATGGGCCACACATGAGTGTCATTTTGCAGTGTCCCAAATTCAGAAAACCATGTCTACCAGCCTAGTTTCTACTAACGAATAGCAAACCTACAGGTGTACACTGGCACCAGCAAGGTACAGTTGAGGATAGTGGGCCACCAGCAAGGTACAGATGGGGATGGTGGGCCTGAGGTAGAGTGAAGTTTTGCTTGTGCAGCACATGTATCTTTATTAATACTGTCTGAAGGTTTCAGCCTTGGTCTCAGTACATCATTACACATTGCAACACATGACTTTGGGAGACTTGATGTTATGCATATGCTACCTGTAGAAACCCCTGGATGATGTCTCCTGTGGAACAACTCTTCCATCTGATTAGCCTAACCCATAGGCCACATTTATGCAGAGTCCACATAATTGTCAACACAGGTACTGCACAGGCAGTACTTGTTAGACCTTCCTGCAAGTCCCTCAGTGTTGCTGCATGTGTCTGTGCAGCCTCTGTGACCAGTTTGCAACATATGTTGTCATCTGTCTTGGATGAGCATCTATTTGTTTCCTACACTAATGGTGTCCCATACTTCATCATTACATACATGCGTGTCTGCACTGTTTGCCATGGTATATGCAATGGCGAGGTAAAGCTACGTCTCCCACTCCTGAGTGCTACCTTTTGGATATGGGATCCATCCATGGTTTGTAAGATGTGTGCAAGCCACGGCTGTCTATGTTGCAGGTGAATGGGCAAATGTCATGGACATACTTCTTGGACAGCAGACCATTACGTGGTGTGACATTGAAGACCCATACTTGATGGAAGGTACATACTCAAGACGACCAAATCCTGCAGTACCTCAAAAGCTGCTTCCACAATATGTTATTTGGAGTGTATGCACACATATGCTTCCATTGTTTGTTAAGGTATGTATTCCCCATATTTGTTTTCCTAACATAGGATTCCATCTTACACATTCATTGCTCATGTTAGGATCACATTATGGGTTGTAGAAGTTGTGGAATGTGGTATTGTGATATGCTGTTGTGTAGATCTGTAACAGTTGCCATTGTAATACTGGTATATACACTCACTGTTGTAGCCACTGTATAAGGGTAATGTTTCAGACATGTCCCTACTGTAGGCCATGTGTCCCACAACTATGTTCATCTCTGTCCACACATCTTGCACTGACAGGTTGTTAGTTACGTGTCAGTGGGGGATGGCATGAACCCCAACTGTGGCTAGCTGGTCCCTCCTAATTGCAGCTGCATGCTGACGGGCATGGAGGATGAGGTCTGTGCAAGGATGTTGCACCTGCTCATAACTGCAGTTATGCAGGCCAACATAGATTACCCTGTGGACGAGCTCATTCCACAGG
>NC_056735.1:334249797-334272297 GCF_019279795.1 Protopterus annectens
AGTTGCAGGAGTGACATGTTTGTTTTCATATACATTTTCTGAAGGTTTTGAGGTCTGAAAATCAGATGTATGTCATTATTTGCTGCCTGAAATTCTGATATCATCCCACTGATTTGCCAGGGTGATAGGGTAACAGGCAGAAAATATAAGCCAATTATCTGGACATTCTGAACAAATCTGTACAGTTGAGAGGTATGATTATGCATACAGCTTACTACCACTCCCAGGATTCAAACCATGGCTGTGTCTGCTAAAAATACAACAATTTAAGTCACAGTAGAGTGTGCTATTTGGATATTGCTGTCTATCTCTTCACTGTTTTCTCTCTAAGTCTCCCTAGGTTGTACAATCTGATCTTGTGATTACAACATCTTATACAGACATTCCTAGACATTTTTATTATGTAGAACAGTGTGGGTAACAGTGGTTAATACATTACTATTCAGAGAATGCAACACTAAACATGCCATACGATACCAGAGTAAATACAACCAATCCAGGATTTAGAGCTTTATTGCCAGGCAGTTACAGTTTTATTTAAATGCGACCTCTATGGGACTATTGCTGTCATATTGTCTGGATTATTCAGTACAACCCATACACAAAACAGTTTTTATACTAGCAGTTGACTTTGTACTACTTTTATATTTATTTGGTATGACTACTACAAGCAGGATTGTTACTCACCAGCCTCACAATGCAACCTTTGCAGCCTACTCATATGGGCTTCCTGATTTGTAGCCACTCAGCTGCAGCTGTAAGAGAAATAGAGAAATATTTAGCCATACCTATCTATCATATACACATCCTGGACATTATTAAACATTTACTGGTATGTGTGCTTACATACTGCTAGGACATCACCCCTCTGCCTAGATTATTGGATCCACTGATCCAAGAGCTCCCTCTTCCTCCGTTTCAAGTCAGCATAGTGGTGCCTGACCTGCTCAACAGTCTGAGAGATAGCAGTGGCACAGGTAAGGTCACGGGTGAGATGGTACCAGGCTTCCACTTTATATTGGGAGCCCTGGTACTGGCCCTGCAGCAGTCTCTCATCATGTTTTTTACCAGGAGTCCTACCATGACCTTGGACTGCTGTTTTTTTGCCAGGAGTCCTAGCATGACTTTGGACTCCTGGATGCCCCAGCGCTGAGCCCAGAAGCACATTCTCTCTCCAGCCATGGTGCCTACAGTGGGAAGCTGCAACCAGTTATGATCTGTATTCTCACCTGTGGGGTTTAAATACAGCCAATTTCCCACCCTTTGCCATGATTGGACGGTTTTGAATATGCTGAGCTAAGCTAAGCTACGGGCAAACCTGCTTAGCTAAGGTTGGTATTGCTTAAAGGACCAGGTTCAGCACTGCTTACCAATGGGCAAATCCATTTAGCTGGGCTACCCATTGCTTAGCAGTCATATTTACACAATGCTTACACCTAGTAAGCAGAGCTGTGCAATGCTTAGCATTGCTTAGTTTTCATTCTATAGACTATCTGCTGTATGGCATTGATTCATCATTCATTACATATTATACATTTGTTTACTGTCCCTCACATCCCCCAATGTGCTTTCATTGCATTTATTCATGTGTGACTATACTGTATGGATCACTTGTGTTTATATGGAGATTTCACAGCCTTATTACACTGACACTTCACATCTGAACCTAATGCAGTACTCTGGTTGACAAATATATGTTATTTAGTAAACAGCAAAGATGTGGTAAAAGTGCCCAAAACGTAACTAGTAATCCAAAATTAGGCACCTGAGACCAGCAGTTCCAACACACAAGCGATTTAATGTTCAAACACAGAAAAAGGAACACACATCCACAAATAACATAAACGCTGATAAAAACACTTTCCCTTACGTTTTCGTCTCATAGAACTTCATCAGATGGGCAAAAACCTCATAGTTACCTAGTTAAATAACTTTTCCTGTTTGAATAGACCAATTAAATCAGTGATTCAATTAGTTACCAAGATACAGAAAGAGTGGATTCTAAACTGCATGTGACAGTCTTACTAGTCTAGCTCCATCTGGTGGACAAATAATAAAACACATGAAAATGTATACAAAATCAAGAATTCACTTAAATAAATAAACCAGGATAAAATAACATGAATATACATAAAAATGTAAAAAAAAAATATGTTATTCAGTAGGTAATACAATGTACTGCTGCCACATTTAAAACGTAAATTGGTTATAGTGAGGATTGAACCAGGAATGGCTGTTCCCAAAGCAAACACTCTAACCAGTACACTATTACAATTTTGCTTATGTTGGATACCTCTTGCTATTTAACTTCTTGTGTTGTTTAAGCTGGAATAAGAGTAGTGAAGCAATGGGCACACCCATTCAGCTACACTTAAACTTTATCGCATTTATAAAAAAAAAAGTTTTGTTGTGTTATTTTAGCTATACCCTTCAGAATATCCCTGCTAATGCTAAACCTGTTATTTTATCATCTTTCTCTTTCATGGTGGGCATACCTGTCAAACTCTTGGAGCAAAAACTGTGGGCAAACCCTAAAATGATGGGGAGGGAAATAGGGTCAGATTTGAAATATTGCTCTTACAAACGTTTAGACCATTGATGATAGATATTGCATTAGCATGGATTTTCTGAAAGATGTGGAGTCTTTTAAACTCAAATGTTTGTCATTATTTAATGACTTCAGTCCTCAGCTATTTTCCAGACAGGTACAGATTTTAGGAGGAACACACCAAAATATGAGAAAAAACTATGGACATTCTGCGAAAATCTGTACAGTTGACAGGAATCCTGACATGTTGGGGGTGTTATGAGCATTCACACTCATTTTAATTGCCGCAAGGCAATTCTGCAGTGCAGGGGCATGTGTATTATGAGAGCTCTGCTCTCAGACACACCCTCTGCACTCGTGTACGGCACTGTGTTAAAGAGCATAGGCAGCACGCCTTCATGAATATGCAAGGCATGCTGCCATGTTGTGCAGGAGGAGTCCCTGCCATGCAGGAATAAATTATTCCTGCATGGCTGCTTGTTGAATCCCAGGGATACTATTGCTTCTGTCTCAGACAGTACTGTGCTGATCTTAAATAAGAAAAAGTAAAACTATGCACTCATTTGTCAACAGTGAATATTGACATAATTGGAAATGTAGTACAAAAGTGTAGTGGGATGGATCTATAGACAGCGAAGGATTGTATATAAGAAACATATGAGAGGAATATAGAAAGAGAGAGGCAGAGAATTTTAGAATGTTATCTGTTACGGACCATAGAAAACTGATGGTAAAAAGTAATTCAGATGGGGGTAAGATTTTTGTCTTCTCAGTAATTGTATTTGTTTCATTTGTACTTCCTTCCCACTTATATCCTGCTTTGTTTTTGTCTGTGCCGCTTAGCAGAGCAGTCTATTCTGATGAAGGCAAAAGTGTTTTTAGTCTATGCTTGTTACAAACATTGTCAAACAGTAGTCAAGCAAAATGCTCATTGAATGCTAGGGAATATAAAATAATGCATAGGTAATACATTGCAGTAGCAGAAAAGAACATCTTAAAACTATACGTAATAGAATGTATTTATACATAAAGGATAACAGTTTTGTGAATACCAGTTTTTATTTTGTGTACTATTTAATGCATTCCCAAGTCCTATAAGGCTGAATATCCTTGAACCCATGCAAAATAACCAAATAAATAAATAAATAAAACTTCAATATCTGTTTTTGTACAGGTGCAAAGTTTCTGCTGAACTTATAATTTATCTTTTTTGTTTCCTGAAAGAAGAAATGAGAAAACAAAAACTGCTTTTAGAGAAAATTATTGTACAGCTGATACATTTCTTAGCTATCTGAATTTTGTATCTTCTTTTTCATTTTATATAACATAAATAAAACCTTGTTTTTGACAGCATGCGTGTTAAGTGGATTTATTTATGCATACAGACAATATACTGAAGCTACAGATGTCTAGCACTGAGGTAATTAATCTATTAATTATTTAATCAATGTACATGAGTAGATGCATGATTCAGATCTGGTTTGTACTCTTTCTGTTGCTGCTAGCATTTTATACCAGTTATTGACCAGTATTTGCAGATTTACTACAAACTGTGTGCCAACATACATATACATTTCTAGCCTAGCAGAATAAATTTATATGAGTGCAATTAGGCATGCAATTCCACATACTATACACAGCTTTCACAGATAACACACATAAACACTGCATCTAACAGTCATTCACTCCCATACAACACATGCATTAAATGTATCCAATGCTGTTTGCAGAGTACACACTGCACGCACTTAATGTGAAGTATAGTAGAAGTAATACATACAGGATCACCAATCAGTCAAAGCTAGAAAAATAGAGAAAGAGAGACAGAGAGCCATGTAGGGCAAAATACCATTAAATAGGGATGGGGAAAAGAATGCAAATGGAAAAGGACCATCATAGACAGAAAGATACAGAAAGTTGAGGATACAAGTGAGATAGACACAACAAGACAGAGGGCAAGAGAGAGAGAACAAATAACATCATATTGGTGAGAAAGGAAAAATGCATTAAGGTAGAAAAAAGGAGAGATATCTGACTGGAGAAGAGCCAGGGCTGATGAAATATGGTTGAAATGCAGTAGAATAAAGATGGCAATAGAAGAAACAAAGTGTCAGAAAAAAGAATGAAGATGCAGGCAGTGATATATTTACAAATAGAAAGATGAGCAAATGTGTAACACAGATATTGTTACAATAGTGAGAAAACTGGCAACTTATACAAAGCAAAACTGTGGAGAATTTTTGCATTGTATAATTTATTATTCAGATGAATAACTAAACAAATATTGTAAAAGTTTTTTACTTGTTTGCTTTTATTAATTTATTATCTATCTTCTAAACTTATGTCAGCAGATTAATTACAATTGCAACAAAGTATATACATGACTTCCTATACCACACTGGGACGAAAATGTTTATGTTTGCACCCTGTTTACCATTTGTTGACAATAATGTGTTGTATAATGTACTTATGTACCACATATCCAAACCACTCGCACATTGTTGACTGTAAGCAAATAAATGGATTAAAATGTTATGACACACATTAAGCATTAATCCACTCCAAATGCAGCATCTGTAGTCTCAACATAGTGCCTGAATGAAAATTCTGTATCTTTGCTTTTATTTTTCATCCATTGGAAATATGATGGGAATCAGACTTTACTTTATTAATACCAATAATTGCAAAGTATTATTTTTTATACAGTTGCTTCATTATGTATCACTAGGTCTGTTTCTCTTGATAATAGAGATTCTGTTCTTGACATTCATCTGCTTTATTTGATTGACTCCTAGTTTGCACTGCAACTTTGCAGCAGACTTTTTTTTCTCCTACCTCTGCTCATCTGGCAATGTTTATTTACTTAACAGGGTATGATCAAATATTTAGATATGCTATTAGAGTTAAGGGGAATCTTGTGCATTTACACTCATTGTCATAATCATTGCAGGAGTGAAAAAGTGAAGTGTCATGCTTGGGATTTCATAAACTCATAAGGACGGTTGTAGTTCTTGCTGTTTTGACCCAATGGCCTAGCCAAGTAGGTAACCATATGAAATATTGGGACCCACTAGAGCAAGCCCTGAAACATGGAGACTGAATGGCCTAAAAATGGTCTTGCATATACAAAGGTCAAGATGCCCATTTCCCACAATACTTAGTTTTTTTCTGAGGTATAGCAGCCTCAGAGTTGGTTTAGTATATCCAAGCTCGGGGGTGTGAGGGGCTTGAGTTCCCATCAGGGGGAGGTGCAGGGGTCTTATCCCCCTGCATAAATGAAGTTTAAAGGAGTAGAGCAAGGTTTAACCTTCACTCTTCTCCTGGATGTTTGATCTTTTGTCAGCATTTAGCATTATGAATGCCATTTCAATAACTATTCAAGAAGATTGATTGTTTTAATACAATATTGATATTTTTCCTTCCTATATATACATGCAAGACTGCTCTGAAGCAGTTTAAAAAACTGACGTATTCTAATTGTAACTGGAAGTTTATTCCATCACCTTGAAACGTGTTGCTTAGTGTATCAGTCATTTTTATTGCCACTGATATTTGTTTAGGATTAGACTCTCAAGTCCGAAGACAGCTTACCCAGAGTAGTAATTTATTCATATTCCAAAAATAACAGGTAGAAGGAATTTCTAATTAATATACAAGAAACCGAACAGAAAAGCAATTCCTGTGTGTTAGGTCCGGCAAGCCAGCACGTAAAACTCTACTGCCAATCATTAGTGGACTGGAGTTCCGCTGTGGCGACCCCTAACCGGGAAAAGCCAAAAGACACAAACAAGTCTAGCTTAAATAAAATGTTTAATAGTGTTTTCATCAATATTGTGGCACTTTAACATAGTCCAGTTAATCCAAACTCTTATTTATGTTTGTGCAAATATGTGTTTTAAGTACTGGAGTTAAAAAAAAAGTCAGTAGGTTATGTCTAAGCAAAGGCCATATGTACTCATGTTGAAAAATGTGGTTTATATTTGCCCACAGTACTATTGGTGGCCATATGTCTTCTTTTACAGTGAGGTGCATTTGAGAGCTATGTATATATTATATGTCATCAAAAATAATGAAGACAGGCAGATGCTGTTGCCTCCTTGTGGTCAAATATCTAAAACATTTTATATTGTATAACTTAGTGTTCTCTAAACTGACACAAACTACATAGCTGTTTAATTCAAACATGAAAAGACCCCACATATAGAGCTAAATTCCAGCTGCAGTGTGTGTTTTCAACATTGACATTTTAAATGACACTACTTTCTTGCTTAACATTTAGATACCTGCCATTACATCTTTACAACTTAAATGCACCCAAATGCATGTCTAGGTATGTTGCCCACACTGACTGCTAGCATTAACAGACTACAGCCTGCATTTTCAATGTCCAGCTTCACCTGGACCAAAGCACATGTAAAAGTCAAGGCTTGCAAATAAACCGTAAGTCAACAAAGTCTGCATGACTTTCCTCCCATAACACAGGTCATGTCATAAATGTGTTGTCAACTAAAGTACACTGTATTGGTTGAACTGATTGCCTTTCTCATACACAAGACAGAAGGTTCAACTGCAGAGTATTTAAAGATATAGGAACAGATAAGTCTATATTCTATTAGTGTAGAAATACATACAATATAATAAAATAGGTTGTTATGGCTTAGACCCCAATGACCTTTAAGAAGTTGTTGGTTTACACACTCCCTCCAGCAATGATTGAGGTCATTTTATATATATATATATATATATATATATATATATATATATATATATATTACTGTAAGATCTCTCTGTTTTCACTAATTGTGACTTCTTGCTTTTTCCCAGTTAGGGGTCACTACAGCAGATCACCTGTCCACTCATGATTGGCAGTGGAGTTTTTACGGTGTCGAGTTGCCAGCCCGGCACCCAACCTTCCACAGAAGGCACACACATGCACGCAAACCTAGGGCCAATTTAGAGTGTCCAATCCACCTACAGCATATCTTTGGGATGTGGGAGGAAACCGGAGCACCTGGAGGAAACCCATGCGACCACAGGGAGGACATGCAGACTCCGCACAGAAGGCACCCCAGCCAAGGATCGAACTGGAGAACCTCTTGCTGTGAGGTGACAATGCTAACTGTTGCACCACTCCGGACGCCCTGTTTTCACTAATTGTGACTGCTGTGCATGGCTATATTACTATTAATTAAGACTCACTGCATTTGCTATCTAAATATACTTTGTAAACTTTGTAGTTTTTTTTTTTTGTAACATGTTATTCATATGTGTGGAGCTTTTCTCCCCAGGCCTCCACTGAAAATGGACCTGTGTCCAGTGGGCTATCCCAGTTAACAAATGTAAAATAAATAAATAAATATGCCAGGGAAAAAAACTAAATTAACCTTTATCAGCACTACTTCTTTATGACTCAATAAAAGCATGCTTTATAAGTGTTTCTAGTGAAACCTACAAACTCTAACAACATTTTAAAATGAACTTTTGCACTACTTTCATCTGTCAAGGAGCATTTGTCTTGACCAAAATATCAAAAGTATAGGCCAACTTGGTCATCTGTAAAGGACAAAATAAAAAACTGCCTTTGGGCTTTTCCCAGTTAAGGGTCACCACAGCTGAACTTCGGTCTGCTAATGATTGGAAGTGAGTTTTTATGGTGTCGAGTTGCCAGCCAAGTGCCCAACCTTCCACAGAAGGCACACACATGCACTCACACCTAGGACCAATTTAGAGTGTCCAATACACCTACAGCATATCTTTGGGATGTGGGAGGAAACCAGAGCACCCGCTGGAAACCCACGCGACCACAGGGAGGGCATGCAGAATCTGTACAGAAGGCACTCCAGCTGAGACTGTAAAGGACAAAATCAACATTATCAATTGACCTTTAGCTCAATGAGACTTGATGGAGTAAAATCAAGTTCAGTTAAAAATAAAATAAAAAATAAATAAATTCTTTCAACAATTTTTATCACATGTGTATAGGCATCCAGAACAAACTGTCAGCTAAAACCACATTTGCAATTTGCTCTCTGTCAAGAATAGATGGACATGTAGCATAGCTTGTTAGTGATCAGGTGAAGATAATCCACAAACCTAGAGGAAGGGGAATTCATCATGAGATATTACCACACAAACCTTCTATTCTGATGTCTATAATTTACTTTGATTAGACAATTAAAAGCTTCTTATCCGAAAACAAAAACATCCAAATCCTTTTCTGACTGAAGAGTATATAATCATCTGTGAATAGACAGCTAAAAGGTTAAGTCCAATCATGAAAAATGTCTAAACACCTCTCTGACTGAAAAAATCATTAGCTATTTGTCAAAAGGATTTCTATGCCCATAATGTATAGACATGGGCTCACTAAGTCTTTTTCAGCTGCTTGTACTATTATGCTTTTTGTCACTGATTTACAATTGTGTGTGTCTACTTGTTTGATATTTGCAAGTGTTATTTCAAATTCAGTCACTGCTCCCATGTTAAGTCACAAACTGCTTGTTCTGGGTTATATGCTTCTATTTATTAACTCAAGGTCCCATTTGACTTGTCTAGCTCCGTGTCTATGTAACATTTAGTTTACCTTTTCATAGTTATTAGCTTTCATTGACATATTTTGAATATTATACAATGACCCCCCATTAATATTCCAAAACATGCACACTGATTGGTCAGAGTGCACGTTGTAAATCAGACTTATACTAATGGAAAAAGGTTAGGTCACCCAGACTTTTTCCATTAATATGTCTTTTTTTTTTACAGCAACGGAGAACGCAAGATCTCCGTTGCTTTTTACACTGTCTCTCTATGTTAAAGGAGTTTAACATAGCGAGACAGCTATTGAAAATGTAACGGAGATCTTGCTTTCTCTGTTGCTTTTTTTAAAGTTGTCTTGCTATGTTAAATGGGTTTAACATAGCGAGACAACTTTAAAAAAAGGCAATGGAGATTCATCTTTGCTTTTTTTAAAGCTGTTTCGCTATGTTAAACTCCTTTAACATAGTGAGACACTTTGTAAAAAGCAACAGAGATCTTGCTTTCTCTGTTGCTTTTTTAAAGCTGTCTTGCTATGTTAAATGGGTTTAACATAGCGAGACAGCTTTAAAAAAAGCAACAGAGTTTCTCCGTTGCTTTTTTTAAAGCTGTCTTGCTATGTTAAACTCCTTTAACATAGCGAGACACTTTATAAGAAGCAACGGAGATCTTGCTTTCTCCGTTGCTTCCACCCACAGCTCTGATGTACTGTGTAAGCATATGCATGCGCAGTACATCAGAACTGCCGCAGAACACGAGACAGCTGTGGAAGGGCAGCAAGGAGGCATTATACAATGCCATTATTTAAGAAAAGTAATTTTTTTTTTCTTAAATAATGTCATTGTATAATAGTAATAACCCACTTCTGTGTGTGGGTAATGCTGGATTTACCCACGGTTGTCTTTGTTTGGTCACTTGGGCTTCGCCCTTGTGACCAAATCACACCAACCGTGGGTAAATCCAGCATTACCCAAACCCAGGCGTGGGTTATTGTTATATTATAAAACCTGCCTTGATTAATAATCAATATACTGTATTTTACTCTTTTCCCACAAATAAATTGTTTACCATTTTTACCTGAGTTGCTGTTCTTTTGTTTTATTAGTATTAATTTATTTATCAATAAGCAGGAATTAATAACTGTCTGTACTTGGCACTGACATATCTGGTGCTAACATTAATGACTATCATAGCCCCTTTTCAATTGCTATGTTGTTGTCTTACTACTGTGGTTACACTATATGAAATTGCTAATCACCCTCAAGTTTACTTTCTGGGGGGGGGGGGGGGTGGAGCCAAGTAATTTAACTGTTAGCAGCAAATTTTCTGAGCTCCACAAACTCATACTAGAAAACAGGAAAATATTTATTTTTCTCAAATAATTATTGAAAAATCTTATAGAAGAACTACTAAGCTATAAAATTATCAATTTTGAAGGAAATATCTCAAAATTTTCCTGTCAAACTAAACTGAAGACTAATCAAGTTGTGTGGAAATGAGTAACTCAAGGAACTCCCAACCAGACTTTACATTGAAAAAAGAAATCCAATTGATGTCTTCTACTCTTCAAGATCTACCCCTGAAGATGGATAGATTCACTGAAAATCTGGAAAATCTTAAAGATAACTGTCAGAAACAAACTGATATTTTTAAGGAAATACTTCAGCAGCAACAAAGTTATCAGACATTGAAACTTCTCTAAATGACATAGATGGGAAACTAAAAGAAGATGAACATCAAAGTGAATTTCTGTTACAACAGAATATTTGGCTAATAAATAAAGTTGATGATATAGAAAATATGGAGAGAAGAACAAATATAAGGATTTTTGATCTACCAGAGAAGTCTGAAGGAGAAGACATCATCTTATTTTTGAACTCTTGGTTAACTGAAATCTTAGATCTAAAGGAAGGACTATCTTATGGAATTAAAAGAGCACACATAGCTATTGGGAAAATAACATCCACTACATCTAATTCACCTCCAAGATCCATTGTAGTTAAATTCCTATCATTAATTTAAAGAACGGGTGCTGAGATCTGCTTGGAGGAAAGCTCCAATAATCTATAAACAGTGTCAAATAAGATTTGATAACAATTATTCCTCAAAAGTATTAGAATTAAGAAAGAAAACCTGGCCACTGGTGACATTTCTCAAGCAAAGCAAAATAAAGGCACAACTGGTCTCAATTCACTATAACAATGATATGAGAACCTTTAATAATATCGAAGAAGCTACTTCCTTCATTAAAACCAACAATATAATTTCATTACCAGAAGAAATGGACTGGTCAGATTCTGCTACTCTGAACAGAACCTCGGAAAAAAAGTACCTGGAATGATTTAAGGAAGAAAAAACAAAGAACTGATATCAAAACAATTGACACCATTAAATATCTCAAAGATTTAACTAAGGTATGAATTATCATACGTTTTCCTTTATTTTCTCACTTTTACAGCACACCATTCTAAACACTTCACTCATGAAGTTCTTCTGTATACTTTAATGTTATATTATTGTTATTCATCATATAATAGAAGTGGATAGGGACTATTGGATAATTGTATTATACAGTACTATTTAGGGTTATATATTTATGGTGGTTATATATTTTATTTTTATATTTATTTAAATTTTCAAATAAAAGTTTGCTTCACATAACTTAATGGTAGCTTCTTGGTTATTACGAGAAACAAGGAAACCCACTCAAATAGCGGTGTAAAGTTCCAATAAGCTGTTTGTTGTCAATCTTCATTAAATTTAACCACGAGTGCTAAATATGCCTCCACGCATGTTTATATGCATAAAATATAATCATATACTGTTCTTTACTATTTAGAATGTTTTACTTGTTTGAATCACAGCCTAACCACCTCAGCTGTTGAGTACTGACTTGTTTAGCATAGTTACATGATAGTAGCCATAGCAACCAAACAAATCTATGTCCGTTTTTTATTGAAAATGCTTTTGTTTGAATACACTGAGGTTTCACATAATACACTGTATTACATTGCTTGAACCTAGTTGCTCCGACAATATAACTACACTCTTCACATACATTTAAACGAATGATTGTGTATGTAACATCTAGAGAATCAGCTTGCTTACTCATAAAGAGAAACAAATAAAACAGAAAACCACCAGTGCATAGTCATGTAAAGCGCAATTTAGATCGCACATTTAATAACAAAAAGTTCAGATGAAGCTTGTATATTGTTATAACTGAGATTGGAATAGATCATTGCTTACATTGTTGATGGAGGGAATACATGTGTTATAGCAAAGAGTAAACATGTATTATAGTTTAAAAAATAAAGAAGGGGTGCATTTCTGTTAAAGCCCTTTTGCTTTGCTGTGAAGTTAAATTGTACCTCATGCAGTGTACAGAGATTAAGCAGTATGGGTTTATATAGATAAACTGCGATGGTTAGCTGTTTGGACATAGAATGGAAAGGCAAATGTATTTTTAAGAGTTTAAGGATATTGTTTGGGTTAATTTTAAGAAAAAACATCATTGTACTTGGTAGTCTACTACGATTATGTATCTATCAATGGTTGTCCATACATTTGCCCAGTCATACCTTATGTTGTGTATTGTTCATTCATTCTCTTAAACTTGTTGTACTTCACAGAAAGAGTACAGTATCTCATATCGATTAGATTGACTATAAATTTGTAGTACAGTTAGTGGTGTAGATGATCATAAGCATGCATCCTTTACATATATCTATCTTGCTTGCATGATTTAGTTTATGCACTTGAAGATTGGGCACGTTTATACAGCTACAGTTTTGAATTGGTTAGAACTGTATTTCATGGGTTGATTAATATACGGTTCACATTAATACATACCTCTTTGAATGTCACTCAGGGTAGAAAGCTGAAATTACTAGATTCATTCAGTGATATTTGGCAGTGACTATATAGTGACACACACATGAAGTGTGAATAATTGTGATGTATGATCATTGCCATTTTATGTTTAGTTTTAGTAGACTACGTGATGTGAGAGTTCTTATGGATATTTATTTCCTCACTTTAAATATGATTTTCTTGCTTTTGTGTATTATCATTCTGTTTCAAAATAGCCACACTGAATTTGCTGACTAATAAATGTGAAAGACACATCAGGCTATAGTTACGCCACCAATACATTGCCACCTATTACTTCATCCTCGCATGAAGAAGCTAATTCAAGTCTCTGCAATGTGATGAAATGGTGGGGGTTTAATGGGAAGGTACTTAAAAATATATATATTTGTTCTTTGCTGGGATATATGTTCATGTACAAGAGAAGAAATGGATTGTACCTGATTTCTATATATTTACTTCTATTCAGTCTGAACAAGAGAGTAATCAATTCCAACTACACTTTATTGATGCATTATAACCTTTGTCATGACACTCTCTATATTATCATTCATGTTCAGGATATTTTTGTAGAAATTAATTTTTAGTATGCAAATTCAGATACTCTCTATACTTATTACTTAATGTTTATATATAAAGGGAAATTATATGATATAAATATAAACTTTCGTCTCAGTATATGATTTTTGTAATCATAATTAAGATTTAGATAAGTGTTTGTGATTATATGGTCATTTACAAATCAATAATACGATTAGTTTAAAGGCTTTGTATCATAAACCACAGTGCAAGTCATTTGATGGGAGTAGCAGAAATATTAAAATATTATTGAAGTAATGTTTTCATCCTAAGAAATGTATATTTCAAACTGTATATACATTACTGCTATGGTTTAGGGTAAAAATGAACTCTCTTGTGTTACTTTAAGTGAAAAAAGAATGAAGACACTACGCTTTCTTTTTTAAAATAGAATATTTAAACATTACTATCTAAATATGAAATGCCAAAGGATTAGTTGCATTTTTTAATTCAGTTGTTGAGTTTATAGTCTAAAGTGTAAGTTATTATTTGGCAATGTATTTATTGATAATTATAAACGGAAATAATTATCTCATTAACTTCATTTATTAAGTAACCTTATTGTATTTTGTTTTCACTGTTTATAAAAATGTATCTGTATAATTTGAGGTTTTGGTTAATTTAAGGATATATATCAGTTTGAAGTTATTTAAAATAAAATAATATACTCAAAATATACAGGGAGTCAAGCAACACTTGGTTAAAAATCTGGTTTAAATAATTTCTTTTGAATAGAAATGCTAACTTATACATCTAAAGCAATTTGAGATTTGTTCCATCACTAAATATAAATAATGAAAGTTAAATTTGCATCATAGTTAAAATTTTAATGACTTTTAATACCATCAATTACTTGTAATTGCATGGAACAAGAAATAATAGATTATTGTATTAGTTTTGATCTCTCCAAACACATATTGTCATCTTTATAAAGATTGTATAAAATACAATACTTATTTAATCTCAAGATAAAACCTTGTTTATCTTAGTTATCTCTGATGTATATGAAATAGTTTCAATAATTAAAAATTTCCACACTAAAATTTCTTAACTACATTCTTACTTAAAAATCAAATTTATTATAAATCTTTACTATGAGTAAGATGTCTTCAGAACAATCAACTTTGGAGCTCAAACCTACATGTTTCTATCATTTCTGTTAGTAAATGATGGGTAATCTGACTGAATATTTTCATTCTGTCAGATTAGGAATGATTTTCATTCCATGTCAGTTGAAGGGTTTATTGAAAATTAATCTTTTCTTAAAAATGTTTTTCTTTTCAGGGCCTCAGCTTAATTTTAACTTTTACATTTTAATGGGAATTAATAATTTTCCATTAAATATGGACTTTTCAAGAAGGTTATACAAGATTTAAATAATATAAATGTTCATTACTATTTTATTCGAACATCTTTAGTCAACGAGCAAATAAGATGGATTTAACTTTTTTTCTTTAAAAGTTAATGGTTTAAACAACCCAAGGAAAAAAATTAATTTACTAAAATATTTAAAATAAAATAAAGCACAAGTAGTCTTTATGCAAAAAACTCACTTTAAAACAAATGATAGTTTTATTTGGAATCCAAATGAATACTTGATACTATCAAATTTGTCACACACTAAAAAAACTAGAGGTGTCTTAACACTATGGAAGAAAAAACATTACTTCTCCCCAAATTATCTGTAACTATGAAGATAAGGAAGGTATTTTATCAATTATAATAAAAAAATTTAGCAACAGAATCTGGACATTAGTTAATGCTTATCGGTTCCCTGGAATTGGAATAAAAACAATAAAAAAACACCTAGAACTTATCACTAAAAATGCTAAGGGTAGTTTAGTTCTGGGGGAGACTTTAATTGATTATTTAGTGATTCAGAAACATCTAATAAAAGATCATTCCGTATTACATCTATAGGAAGAAAATTTAAGAAATGGATAGAAAACTCACAATTATATGATTTATTTTATCTCAAAAATGACAACTCTTTAAAATTTTCTCACTGTGATTTTAGACATAACACTCAAACTAGAATTGATACATTTTATATCTCAAGATCTAAAATCAAGATTATCATACTTTAAAATAACCCCATGTCCTTTATCTTATCACAATGCACTTATTTTTAATCTTCAAACAGATTTTAAGAAACTGATATTTACTAAAAGAATCCCAACCTATATTACTAAACTAAATCAGTTTAAATCATGATTAGACTCAGAAGTAAAATATTTCCTAGATATAACTATAAGCAGCAAAGTAAATATAGTAATTATTTGTGATTCTATGAAAGCATATTTATACGGCAAAATCATTGCATGGTTCAATAATAAAACAAAGGAATGGGAGTTTGAATTATCTAACATACAAAAACAAATAACAATAATTAACAATGATAATACAAACAATTTTCCAGATTTGAAAAAAGAAATTGAATCTTTAAATAAAAAAATATAATGACATCCTAACCCACAAAACTAATTTAGCTTTAGAAAAGTTAAAACTAAGTTATTTCTCTGTACTACAAAACACATGCACAATCTAGCAATGAGAGTAAAAAGACAGTCCACTGAGAATAATATTGCAAGTGTGATTCATGAAGGCATGGGTAATAAAAAAGTTTCTGATATTAGTGATGTTTTGGACACTTTTAAATATTACTTCTCAGACCAAAATAAAAATAAAGATTCTCAACATAAAACTTTAGCTTATGACCTGGACTTTTCCAAATTAAAAAAACCTACCTGAAAAATTAATTAATGATATCCAGAAACAAATTTCACTAAAAGAAATTACTGAAAAAATAAAAGAAAGCAAAAATAAAGTTCCAAGCATAGACGGTATTATTAATGAAATATATAAATTACTACCATCCTCTGCTATATCAGTCTTACATAAAGCTCTGAATTAATCATATTTACAATGTATAATTCCACCTTCATGGAGGTATTCATTAATTACTCCTATAATAAAAGGAAATAAATATTCTAAACTATGTAGCTCATATAGGCCAATTTCTCTGATCAATAATGACTATACAATTTTAATGTCCATTTTAGTCAACAGATTTAAAAAATCAGTAACATATCTCATCACTGAGGATCAAACAGTCTTTGTCAATAATAGACATACTCAAGACAATATTCAAAGAATCCTAACTATCATAGATATTTTAAATAGGGATAAACAAGTAGCTCTTATAATTACTCTAGACATTGAAAAATCATTTGATTCATTAAATTGGAGTTATCTATTTAAAATTCTTGAATCATACAAATTCCCTCTTCAGTTACTTACTTTTATAAAAATATTTATAATAATAATCTAGCCTATGTAAAGCTAGGGCCATTTATGTCTAAACCTATTGAAATTACTAAAGGCACTAAACAAGGGTGTCCAATGTCCCAAATTTTATTCGAACTAGCAATATAACCTTTCTCATTGACAATCCAGTTTAATAAAACAAATTAAATGAATTAATATATATATATATATATATATATATATATATATATATAATCAATTTGTATCTAAGATAATGTTATTTGCAGATGATATTTTACTTACGTTAATAAACTCGGTAGAATCTCTACAATAATTAGATTTTTTAGTTAAAAAATGTTACTATGCTTCTGGACTAAAAATTAGCATTTCTAAATCTAATCACATATTACTAAATAAAAGGAAAACTAATTCATCAACTATAAATGAAATAATTGGGAAACAAGTATCCTCTTTTAAATATTTAGGGATTGTATTATGTGAGAACATTGACTTAACCTTAAATACTAACTATAATAATATTGTCAACATTATAAAGACTCTTACAGAAAAATGGAATAAATTACACTTAAAATATGAAGCTAGACTACAATTAATTAAAATGATTTTATTACCAAAAAATAAACTACATTGCATTATCTATCTCTATACTACGTAATAAAAGTATTCTAAGAGAGATAAATAAAATACTTTTAAAATGTTTATGGCATCCAAGAAAAAATAGAATAGCCTTATTAAACCATATTAGACCATGGGAGCTTGCAGGAATACATTTTCCAGATTTAGAATAATATATTAAAGCTTCTAACCTTAAAACAATCTTAAATTGGATAGATCCAAAGTTTTCTTCAGCTTGGAAGTCTTTGCACGCAACTATTATTTTAAATGACAGATTAGAAACAAAACCACCACTGCGGTAAACTCTCTCAGCCAAAAGTATAATAAAGAATCTAGTCCACGAAGCTGTAACAGGCTGAAAGTGAAGCAGAGCAATATGAACGAGATGAGGGTGTCCAAATTCCAAAAAATCTCCAAAGACACTAAAACACTCGATGAAGATTTAAAAATAGATACAAACTTTATTAGACAAGCACTTTCGCTATAAATAGCTTCCTCAGGTCTGTTTTATACAAGTGGATTTAAAATGCCATTTTTATAGTCTTGTCAGTTCAATTAGGAGCAATCTCCTTACATATTTAAAAGGGAAATGTCAATTTTATAAAGCTGATTCAGCTATAATAAAACCAAGCACAAATGTTATGCAAAAGCACTTATATAAACACACTTACAAAGAATAAAAAGTTTTTCTTAAAAAATAAAAACATGTATATAAATCATATCTACATGTATGTAATATTTAGTATATTATAATGAATGGTAATAAAATAAATCAAATGAAATAGGATTCATGTATAAATAAGATGGCAATGTGTATATCTCAGTATGTATGTGTGTATATGTAACAACAATATATGTATGTATCAAATGCATCTCAAGTAATGTGGGTATAGGGGTGTGTATATAACATGTATATACTGTAAAAAGTGGTAAACATGGTATGAATGCATGCGATAGTGTATATATTCAATGCTAATATCCAATAATAAAAAAGTTTATCATATTATGACATCCTCAACCCTACATGTACAAAAATATATGACTTCTTCAACATTGGTATGAAATAAATATGTGATAACTTAATTGAATGCTTGCTCTCACATATTACCATACCATTAAAAAGCCTGTACATCTGTAAATTATTCCACTAATAAATTATAAGGTGTTATGCATATAAAACACTCAAAAAGCATATATATATAAAGAGTGTGAAAGCACAACAATAATATTGGATATACATAGTTCTATATGATAACTGATGAAATATATACTAAAAACAACATAACCAAGATGTATGATAGAATATAAACCTTGAGGAAAGTGCCTTATATAATATATATCTTACTTAATTTTCCTTCTCTTCCTTAGTTTCGGTTTTATGGATACCCTTCGAAACCACACTGAGGACAGGGAGAATGATTGGATTATACGTCTAAGAGCAGACAGTGGAAAAGGACTGAATGAGAGGGTATCCATAAAACCGAAACTAAGGAAGAGAAGGAAAATTAAGTAAGATATATATTATATAAGGCACTTTCCTCAAGGTTTATATTCTATCATACATCTTGGTTATGTTGTTTTTAGTATATATTTCATCAGTTATCATATAGAACTATGTATATCCAATATTATTGTTGTGCTTTCACACTCTTTATATATATATGCTTTTTGAGTGTTTTATATGCATAACACCTTATAATTTATTAGTGGAATAATTTACAGATGTACAGGCTTTTTAATGGTATGGTAATATGTGAGAGCAAGCATTCAATTAAGTTATCACATATTTATTTCATACCAATGTTGAAGAAGTCATATATTTTTGTACATGTAGGGTTGAGGATGTCATAATATGATAAACTTTTTTATTATTGGATATTAGCATTGAATATATACACTATCGCATGCATTCATACCATATTTACCACTTTTTACAGTATATACATGTTATATACACACCCCTATACCCACATTACTTGAGATGCATTTGATACATACATATATTGTTGTTACATATACACACATACATACTGAGATATACACATTGCCATCTTATTTATACATGAATCCTATTTCATTTGATTTATTTTATTACCATTCATTATAATATACTAAATATTACATACATGTAGATATGATTTATATACATGTTTTTATTTTTTAAGAAAAACTTTTTATTCTTTGTAAGTGTGTTTATATAAGTGCTTTTGCATAACATTTGTGCTTGGTTTTATTATAGCTGAATCAGCTTTATAAAATTGACATTTCCCTTTTAAATATGTAAGGAGATTGCTCCTAATTGAACTGACAAGACTATAAAAATGGCATTTTAAATCCACTTGTATAAAACAGACCTGAGGAAGCTATTTATAGCGAAAGCGCTTGTCTAATAAAGTTTGTATCTATTTTTAAATCTTCATCGAGTGTTTTAGTGTCTTTGGAGATTTTTTGGAATTTGGACACCCTCATCTCGTTCATATTGCTCTGCTTCACTTTCAGCCTGTTACAGCTTCATGGACTAGATTATTTTAAATGAAATTAAATTATTAAAAAAAATACAACTTAGTGATCATAATAACAAACTTTGGTATGCATTATGTATTAACTTACAGTATAATATTATTAAACTCACAAATCTAAATTATATAAACTATATAACACTTTCAGAAGTTTTATTAACAACAATATTGATATTAAACTATGGATTCAGCTATTATTCCCATTTAATGTTACAAAAAACGTTTAATACAGATACTCTTAAGACTTGGGAAATGAAAAATTTCACGTGTTGGTTTCATTGCAAAATGGATTTAGTCATCCTTGATATACAAAATTTAATCAAAACATTTAATTTACCAAATTCAGATTGGTTAGCTCTTAATAGCTTAATCCCATTTACTCAAGCTCTATGCAGAACAATAGAGAATTCTTCCTTTAAATCATTGCCTAAATGTATACTTCTTATGCATTAAATATTATATAGAGAATGTAATTAGTAGAATTTAATCTCAAAACTTTACAAAATCATTATTATTTATAAAACTACTCTCAACTAGAAATTTTGGAATTTTATTACTAATGATTGTACACTGTCCTAACTTCTGAGAATAAAACTAATTTACTAAATTACATAAAATTAACTTCTAATTTACAAGTTAGGAAGATTTTTTCCTGGAAATTTTTGCATAGAGCTTTTTATATCCCAAATAAAATTGCCAAATTTTACAATTCTAAAGAGGTAATGTGCTGGAGATGTTCTTTGAAATGCAAGGCTGATTGGTCTCATATCTTTTATGAATGCTCTTTCATTAAGGAATTTTGGAATGACATTGGACATTTTTTACAAGCTATCTTTACTGACTCCTTCATATTATCAAAATCTTTAACATTTTTGAATGGGTAAATGAATCTGTTATAATGAATATCAAAAATAAATATCTTCTCTGGACAATGATGGCAGTAGCTAAAAATGTATTACAAGAAGATGGAAATCGTCCTCCACTCCAGCCTTTGAAGATTTCATAATTCTACTGGATGAAGTAGCCCTAATGGAAATAAAGACTAAAGAACTAAGCATTTTTCCTAGAAAATGGACTAATAATCCTTGGGGAAAAAGTCCTATCTCTTATCCAAACAATGAATTCAGATGTACTATTATCCTATTAATCAAATTGGTAACAAGAAATTTTGTAGATTGTATAACCTTATCTACATGTTTATATTACATTATTATTCCCTTATTATTTGATCTTGAGGTCTTTGTAAATGTGTACATAGTTTATCAATGTTTGTTATTTAAAAAAAACATTTTTTCCTTTTTCTTGATGAAAATTTAATAAAAAAGTTTGAATAATAAGTTTACTTTCTAGTTTTCTGAAACACTTCCACAGTAAATATGTAGTCCCAGATTCAACTAACAAAATGACATACAATGTTTACATTCTGCCATAACCAAGAGCTTTCACAATTCTGGAAAAAAAATGAAAACAAAGAGGAGGTACTGGAACATCAGCAAGATAAAAAGACAGAACAATAGTAGCATTCACTGGAGATCAGTTTGCATCAGTCTGTCCTAATGTATCCTTCCATACACTTGCACACCTTAAGACATGATGATAGTTATGAAGGGTTGCGTGCAATGAATGGGAGAGAGCAATGCTTGTTGCTTTTGCTGATGGCTCCTTTCTTTTTTAGTTTATTCATCTGAATAGCCTTGTGTAA
The DNA here is from genome assembly GCF_019279795.1 of Protopterus annectens. Classification (NCBI taxonomy): domain Eukaryota; kingdom Metazoa; phylum Chordata; order Ceratodontiformes; family Protopteridae; genus Protopterus; species Protopterus annectens. The sequence goes on from NC_056735.1 coordinate 334,271,453, forward strand.
CACCAAAATATGATAATAGACACTCTACTACAAGGGTAAGATCCAATACTATGAATCCCATTAAATGAATAAGACAAATAAATAAATATATAGATAAATAAATAGTAAGTCCAACAATAAAACATACAATTATGACACTTGCATTTACAGTACTTTTGCAGGGTGGGAAGCCCACTTGTACCCAGTAACATGGAAGCTCAAACTTCCACATCCCTGTTGAAAATATAGCATTACCAAAGTTGCTGTGTGTTTAGAGTGGGGTGCTACATTATATATATATATATATATATATATATATATATATATATATATATATATATATATATATCTATATATATATATATATATATACATATACATAGATTTACACTTGTGTATGTATATATATATATATATATGGTTCTACCTGACTTCACCGAAACACCAAAACACCGACAACGCAATCACCGAAACCACATAACCGACAGTACCAAAACACGAAAATTCACATACCCGACAACGAAATAACCGACGGTACACAAACACCAAACCTTATACACTTCACACACCACAATCAACAAACAAAACACATTCCCCATCCAAAAACCACATACACAACACAAGCACACCAAAATCCCTGCAAACCCACACTAAACCTCACATACACAACTACCTACAACCCTGACCCAAACCCTAACCCTAAGGTCCGTCACTACCGCACACTTACCTGACCCGCTCCCTAACCCTAACTCACTTATCCCGCCCCTAACCCAAACACAATCACTACCGCACACTTACCTGACCCGCTCCCTAACCCTAACTCACTTATCCCGCCCCTAACCCAAACACATTCACTACCGCACACT